>NC_057711.1:23746066-23754787 GCF_004010195.1 Chiloscyllium plagiosum | reverse complement strand
TCCTGGTTGAGGCCCTCCCTATGGGTACCAAACTTAGCTATCAGCCTCTGCTCGGCCACTTTTCGCTGCTGCCTGTCCTGAAGTCCGCCTTGGAGGATGGTCACCCGAAGGTCCAAGGTTGAATGTCCTGGACCACTGAAGTGTTCCCCAACTGGGAGGGAACCCTCCTGTCTGTTGATTGTTGTGCGGTGCCCATTCATCCGTTGTCGTAGCCTTTGCTCGGTTTCCCCAAGGGACCATGCCTCAGGGCATCCTTGCCTGCAACGTATAAAATAGACAACGTTGGCTGAGTCACATGCTGAGTACCTGCCATGTACAAGGTGGGAGGTGTTCCTACACGTAATAGTGGTATCTATGTCCACACTCTGGCACGTCTTGCAGCGCCTACCGTGACAGGGTTGTATGGAGTTGTCCTGAGAGCCAGACAGCTTGCTACAAACATCGATCTGTTTGAGGTTTGGCAGTTGTTTAAAGGCAAGTAGTGGAGGTCTTGGTGACGTGCTCATCCTCATTGATAATGTGTTGCAGGTCACGAAGAACATGGCATAGTTTTTCAGCTCCTGGGAAATACTGAACAACGAAGGGTACCCTGTCGGTTGCGGCACTTTAGCATCTCCAAATCATTTCCAAATCATTAAATCCTTAGGAGGTAGTGATTATAATATCATTGAGCTTATTTGCAATTTGAAAGAAAGAAGATAGAACCAGAGGTAATGGTATTACAGCTGAATAAAGGCAACTACAGAGCCATGAGGGAGGAGCTGGGTAGAATTGACTGAGAGAGCAGCCTAGCAGGAAAGACACTGGAACAGCAATGGTAGGAGTTTCTGGGAATAATTGAGGAGACATGGCAGAGATTCATCCTGAGGGGAAAGAAGCATGGTACAAGGAGGATGGGACAACCAAGGCTGACTAGGGAAGTCAGGGACAGCATAAAAGCAAAAGAGAAAGTATATAATGTGGTGAAGGGCAGTGGGAAACCAGAGGATTGGGAAGTTTACAAAGACTAACAAAGGGCAATAAAAAAAGAAATAAGGAGGGAGAGGATTAAATATGAGGGTAAGCTAGCCAGTAATAGTAAGACTGTAAGAGTTACTTTTGATATATAAAGGGCAAAAGAGAGGTAAAAGTGGTCATTGGGCCACTGGAAAATGTCACTGGAGAGATAGTAATGGGGAACAAGGAAATTGCTGAGAAACTAAATAATTACTTCGCGTCAGTCTTCACGGTGGAAAACATGACGAATATCCCAAAATTTCAAGAGAGCGAAGGGTCAGAGCTGAGTACAGTGGCCATCACCAAGGACACGGTGTTAGAAAAACTGAATGGCCTGAAGGTGGATAAATCACCTGGACCAGATGGACTACACCTCAGAGTTCTAAGGGAGATAGCTAAAGAGATAGTAGAGATGTTATTTGTGATCTTCCAGGAATCGCTCGAATCAGGAAGAGTCCCAGAGGACTGGAAAATTGCTAACGTGACACCCTGTTTATAAAGGGAGTAAGGCAAAAGAGGAAAAATTACAGACTGATTAGCCTAACCTTGGTTATGGGTAAGATTCTGGAATCCATTGTGAAGGATGAAATTTCTGAATTCTGGAAGTGTATAGTAAAATAGGGCAAAGCCAGCATGGTTTCATCAAGGGGAAGTCTTACCTGACAAATCTGCTTGAATTCTTTGAGGAAGTAATGAGCAGGTTAGTCCAAGGAGAGCCAATGGATGTTATCTACCTAGACTTCAAGAAGACCTTTGATCAGGTGCCACACAGGAGGCTACTGAGTAAGATAAGGGCCCATGGTGTCAGAGGGAAGGTGCTAGCATGGACAGAAGCTTGGCTGTCTGTCAGAAAGCAGACAGTGGAGATAAAAGGTTCTCATAAGGATGGCAGCTGGTGACAAGTGGTGTTCCGCAAGTCTCAGTGTTGGGACCACAATGTTTCACTTTATACATTAACAATCTAGATGAAGGAACTGAGGGCATTCTGGCTAAGCTTGCAGATGATACAAAAGTAAGTAGAGGAGCAGATAGCATTGAGGAGGTGGGAAGGCTGTAGAGGGATTTGGACAGATTAGGGCAATTGGCAAAGAAGTGGCATGTGGAGTACAACGTGGGAAATTGTGAGGTCATGCATTTTGGTAGGAAGAATAAAGTAATGGATTATTTTCTAAATGGAGAGAAAATTCAGAAGTCTGAAGTGCAAAGAGACTTGGGAGTTCTAGTCCAGGATTCTCTCATGGTAAACTTGCAGGTTGAGTCAGTAGTTAGGAAAGCAAATGCAATGATGGCATTTATTTTAAGAGGACTTGAATATAAAGTGTACTTCTAAGGCTCTATAAGGCTCTGGTCAGATCATATTTTGTGTATTGTGTGCAGCTTTGGGCACCATATCTCAGGAAGGATGTACTGGCCCTGGAATGTGTTTAGAGGAGTTTCACGAGAATGGTCCCAGAAATGAAAACCTTAACATATGAGGAAGGTTTAAGGACTTTGGGTTTATGTTCGATGGAGTTTAGAAGGATGAGGGGGATCCTAATTGAAACGTACAGAATACTGAATGGCCTGCACAGAATAGGTGTTGGGAAGATTTTTCCATTGGTAGGAGAGACCAAGACCTGAAGGCACAGCCTTAGAGTAAAGGGAAGACCTTTTAGAACAGAGACAAGGACAAACATCTTCAGCCAGAGGGTGGTGAATCTATGGAATTCATTGCCACAGAAGACTGTGGAGGCCAAGTCATTGAGTATATTTAAGACTGAGATAGATAGGTTCTTGATTATCAAGGAGATCAAGGGTTCCCAGGATCAAGGGAGGAAGTAGGCGATGGGGTTGAGAAACATATCAGCTATGATTGATTGGCAGAGCAGACTCGATGGGCTGAATGGCCTAATTTCTACTCCAATGTCTTATGGTCTAAAATAAGTAGAAGAGAAGGAAATGGTGGATGTTTGATCCACAGTATAACAAAGGGTTAGTAAAAATTAATAACTTTCCTTGATTAACCAGTTGCAAATTCATTTTAAAAAGTGAAGCAAGTTTGATTGCAGACATTCAGAAACATAATCCCCCCCCCCCCTACTGTCATCGACCAGCTGAAAGTTTTTTTTGACATTTCAAAGCAGAAGTAAGAAAGGATATGACTCCATGCAATCAAAACAATCAATGTTTTCACTAATCTTACGGAGCTAAAAATGCAAGGGTTTTCTGCGTTGCTGCTGATTTCTGTGGAGGAGTTATTGAAGGAAATTGTCCTGTGAAACAAGACATCTCTTTACTACTGGATGCATTGGCCCAATGTTGCTTGCAGGATTCAAAAATACCCCTTACAGTTACTTGGATGAATCCTAAGACTTCAATGTTGAAAGTATTCATCATGTTTACTGCTGAGCCATGCCACTCTTGAAATTGTTCTGAAATACTGCTTCCAAGAAAGTGCATAACTATGTCAGAGGTTCCCTTCATTTTCCAAATGGGAATATTCCATTGATACATGAAGATTAGTGTCCTTTCATGCATTCACATGCATACACATGGGAATTTGGATAAAGGCAGGTATGACATAACCAACATTCCACATTACAATCTTCTGCAGAGCCAGTAGATATTGTGGCATCATCAGCAAAATGGTCCTGAGATAGGTTCAACAAACACCAACAAATAATGCAAGAAGGAAAAACAAAATAAAAATGCAAAACAGGTAGGGATTCTTTTGTTAAAATTCCTTTTGAGAAATGAAATTCCAATGTGTTGAAAGGAACTTCTAGACAATGTTCCTCTCACATGAAGGATGAATAATGGTTTGTTTCTGGCACTGATTCAGCAGGAGGCTGGAAATACATTGTTTGTATTTTTTTCAATGCTTTAATAAGAGGAGTGCAAACTATGTATACTTGTCCTTTGCTGTTCTCTGCCTACATTCTGGCATATTCAGCATTTCAGGCAAACAATCAGCTATAACCTGACTGCCTTATTATGCAGTCCCCACTGATCACTAAATTACACAGGAATCACCACACAGAAACAGTCTGCATGAACGGTCATCACAGACAGGGTAAAGAGACAAGATCTTTTTCCTGGGGTGGGGGAGTCCAAAACTGGAGGGCATAGGTTTAAGGTGAGAGGAGAAAGATATAAAAGGGTCCTAAGTGGCAACTTTTTCACGCAGAAGTGGTGGAGGCTGGTACAATTACAACATTTAAACGGCACCTGAATGGGTATATGAATAGGAAGGGTTTAGAGGGATATGAGCCAAATGCTGGCAAATGGGCCTAGCTGAAGGGTCTATTTCCGTGCTGTATATCTCTCTGACCCTAATTTCTCTCTGGGGCTGATGTGTGTGAGTATGAAGGTTGACGAGGTTGGGGAATGTAAAATTCAGCAGGCAACCATCCCAATAGCCATCTGCTGAAATTGTCGGGGTGGGGTGGCAGCAACATCAGGTAGCATCTTTGCTTATTAAGGCTCCTAAGTGATGAATTAATGGTGTGTTTTCCATGGAATGATGAGAGTGCCCCATGCAAAAAGCTCCATTGCCTTTGCTAGTGTCAGGAAAGATAGGGGGAAACAAACCCAGACATTACCAGAGAAACCCAGCATCTGTGGAGACAGAAACAGCATTAACTTTTTGAGTCTGGTATTACACTTTTTCAGAATGGAGTCGAACCCGACTTGAATCGTTAACTCCTCTCTCTCCACATCTGCTGCCAGACCTTCTCTGCATTTCAGGTTTCCAGCATCTGCTGTGTTTTGCTTTTATTCAAAGCTTGGAGGAAATCCTGGTTTGCAAACCTCTGGGCCCATTTGAGACTGTTCCCCCATCTCAAGGCTACCTTTCCCATTGAATGTGCATTCCCCCACCCTGGACCCTAGCTCCCTGGCTGAAACTCTTGATCCCAAGATAACTCGGGCAGCTTCATTTGTGGTTCCAGCGCTGGCCACCATTCCTGAAGGGCACATATTGGACTATAGAGCTGGAAGCCATCTAACCAGTTGGCAGGTTTCTAAAGTGAGTATTCTTCTTGAGAAAGGGATGGTTGCCTGGCCTCAAAGCTCCCAAGCATTAACATGCTGAGGGGCAGCTGCCAGGATAGTGGGCAATGTCCCCACCTCGTCTTTATAGCTGGGGTGCAGGTGTGGATGCCTCTCAAATCCAAGACCTCCAGTACTTGTGTTATGCACTATATCTACACCTGCCTTTATTTATTAACTTTTCTTATCTTATTGAAGTTTGCTTTCTCCAGCTTGTCACCTCACTCTTTAGTTCTGGATTTATATAAGTCCAGCCCACACTTAGACAACTCCATATGACCCTCGTAAACTGGTGAAATTCTGCGCCAGCAAACATCTGAAGTGTGCCACAATGTCGAGTCCATCTGCAGTTTTTTTTTGGCTCTAACAATGTCTAGGGCATTTGGCACACAAGTGTAGAAGCAGTTACATTGGGCAGACAATGTTCTACACCATCTGGAATAGGTGTAGCCTTGGCATACATGCATGGCATTTAGTCCTATTGATCTCTAGGCCTTCTTCATATCCTAACAAACAAAATATATTGCAGTTATACTTTCCCAATAGCTCCCTTGCTCTCGAATTAGTTATTCTGCTTCACATTATCACCTAAACCTAAATCTGAAAATGCCTAGGTTTAGAATTCTTCTTGATCTAAGAAGAAGCCTTGGGTACATTTTAAAAGTCTTCACTGCTCTTACCACACTTATTGTTGTTGCTTAAATAAAGTCACACAATATTGTTCAAACATGGAAGGCTTAAGGAGTTCCCTTCCTCAACTTCTGTGCCTCTTCTCTCATTCCTGCTTTAAAACTCTCTTTGAAACACCTAACAAGTGTTTTGTCAATTGCCCTGATACATCCTTCTGAGATTCAGTGTCAACATGTGTCTGCCAATATCCATGGAGAGCACCTTGGGAAAGTAGCACATTGAAGGTGCTACATAAATGCAGATTGTTGCAATAGTTGGATCACCAGCCAATTAACTTGCAGTATCTTTCAGCTTCTGAGGTTGCTATCTTACTTGTAAATAAAAGGGTAAGCAATCAAATTCAAAACTGCCGAGATTCATCCTGCATAAAAAAATTGAAGAGTAGTGACCTTGCATATACATTATTGCTTTGAACAGTATAATTAGATTAGCACCAAGGACGAAGTGACCTATTCTATCTAGAGATCAAAGAACCTGCCTATGTTCTTATAAACAGCTGGCACCCATTTTGTTGGTTAATTAGCAAAAACACAACTTCCTTCTAAACCCCAGCTATTTCTAAATCAAATTTGCCATATTATATTAAAGAAAATCAACCAACACAGATTTCTTTTTCTATTTGGTCTCAGAAAACACTTTGCTGTTTTCATGTGCAACATCAATTTCTTCTGCAGTTAGTTTATGCCCAAAGGGTTGAACTATATCCTTACCAAGCATTGCAGCTTTCATCTGTTAAATGAAACAATTTTTAATTTTCAACGATAAAGGTGCGTTGATCCATAATCAAGCTCACAGTCATTTGATCAAGTTAGCTTTGTTCACATTATCAACTTCTTGGTACCAACTAGAAGGCAAGGGAATATTTGTTTAAAGTTGAAACTTTATTGCTGGAACAGCACAGCAGGTCAGGCAGCATCCAGGGAACAGGAGATTCGACGTTTCGGGCACAGGCCCTTCTTCAGGCCATTCCTGAAGAAGGGCCTGTGCCCGAAACGTCGAATCTCCTGTTCCCTGGATGCTGCCTGACCTGCTGTGCTGTTCCAGCAATAAAGTTTCAACTTCTTCAGGAATACTTGTTTAAAACCAACTGGAATGGATTGGAAGGATAACTGAAGTGGATTTTTTGAATAATGGAGGTTTCACCCACTGGTCAGACTGGAAGTCCCATCTCCATTTAGGTAGTCCCTCAGGATGATTTGCTGATAAATCCAATGCAAAATCTAGAGACATCGCTATTTTTGAGAAGATTTCTAGCTCAGGTAGATGATAAGTCTGTAAGTTAGCTTGTTGAGCTTAAAGGTTTGTTTTCAGATGTTTGTCACCATACTAGGTAACATCATCAGTCAGAGTCTCTGGTGAAGTGCTGGTAATATGTCCTGCCTCTCTATTAATAGGTCTTAGTTTATTAAGGTCGGTGATGTCATTTCCAGTTCTTTTTTTCAAGGAAAGATAGATAGGGTCCAAATCAATGTGTTTATTCTTGGAGTTCTGGTTAGAATGCCATGCTTTGAAGAATTCTCATATGTGTCTTTGTTTCACCTGTCCTAGGATATGTGTGCTGTTCCAGTCAATGTGGTGTCCTTCTTTGTCTGTAGGTATGGAAACTAGTGATAGTTGCCACTTGTGGGGCAGGTGACCCTTGAAGGAATGGGTCGGGGACTGTTTGGACGGTGCCTCTGATGCCTCAATTTCATATTGCATGCTTCTGACAAAATTTCTCAATAGTTGCTGTTTTCCTGAATGAATGCTATCCTATTTGGTCAATTACAGACCAAGGGTCTCCAATGTGTTGGTAAATATGGTTGACCTCTTCACAGATGTTTTAAGGAAATCCCATAAGTATTTCTGCTGTTTCCCAGGATTCTCTGGCCAATATGAGGTTCCAAGTAGAGTAACTGCTTTGGAAAGTCTGATGTCAGGTATATACTGGAGCTGGTTTTGACCGAGCATGTTCATTGTAGATGGTGGCATTGTGTTAATGTCACTGGGAGAATAATGCAGAGGCTCAGTTAATGCTCTGGGAAATATTGTTTCACATCACACCATGGTACCTAGCGGAATTTAAATTCAATTATTAAATCCAGAATTGAAAGTTAGTGTCAGTAATGGTGACCATGACACCTGTCATAATTTGTTGTAAAACTCCATCTGCTTCATTAAGGAAGAGTTTGTCAAACTGTGCGACCCAAAGGTTGGGTCTTGAGGAATTGACATGCTTGCCAATGAAATGCAAACATAGGCTTCTTGCTAATGATTAAATCATTATCTCCTTTTTACAATAAAGCAACAGAAAATATTCCCAGCAAAGCCATTGTAACTTTCAATGACTTTAAATATTAGATATTAAAGTGAAGCCGTTCACAGCATTAGTCTTTCATGACTGTGACTAGTCAGAGAGACAAAGGTTATTCAGCTCATTGCCATGAAGATCTGTAGAACATGAGCCTAGCAGTTTTTTTATTTTCCCTGGTGTCAGCTGTGGTTCAAGTTGGTTGAGTTTTCATCTCTAAGTCAGATGCTTGCAAAATCCAGACTGACACTTCTGTGGTGTATTGAGGACGTGCTGCATAGCAGGAAGGCTGTAGAGATGGACAATTGTTGTATGTTGCCAAATGCATCAGAAATGATAAACAGAAACAGAAATTGCTGGAAAAAGCTCAGCAGGTCTGGCAGCATCTGTGGAGAGAAAGCAAAATGTCTCCAATCCAATGACTCTTCTTCAGAACTGATTGTAGCTAGGAAACAGTTGGTATATATGCTGAAAAAGGGGTTGGGAGAGAGGGAGGAGTTAATGATAGGTGGAGATGGGGCCCAGAGACATGGATTAGCAGTTGGGCTGAAGAAGGAATGGGCTGAAAATGTGTTGCTGGAAAAGCGCAGCAGGTCAGGCAGCATCCAAGGAACAGGAGAATCGACGTTTCGGGCATAAGCCCTTCTTCAAGAATGAGGAAAGTGTGTCCAGCAGGCTAAGATAAAAGGTAGGGAGGAGGGACTTGGGGGAGGGGC
>NC_057711.1:23739512-23743642 GCF_004010195.1 Chiloscyllium plagiosum | reverse complement strand
GGCGAGAATCTTGGGTCAGAGGGTGGGCGAGAATCTTGGCTTGTAGAGGGAGGAAGAGAGCTTCTTCAAGGAAGGCATCCTTGTAAGAGGATTCACAGTAGGTTAAAATCTTTGAGGAGAAAGTGAGGGCTGCAGATGCAGGAGATCAGAGCTGAAAATGTGTTGCTGGAAAAGCGCAGCAGGTCAGGCAGCATCCAGGGAACAGGAGAATCGACGTTTCGGGCATAAGAAGGAATGGATAAAGGTCAGCCTGAATGAGTCAACAGATGCTAATGGGACCATGAGAAATGATCATGTGCAAAATAGGTAAATAAAAATTAAAAATTATACTTTCTTCGTTAGATTTGTAAAAGCATACTTCATAATAGTTCATATTCAGGTAGGCGAAAATGAGGACTGCGGATGCTGGAGATTAGAGTTCAGTTTGTGGTGTTGGAAAAGCACAGCAGATCAGGCAGCATCCGAGGAGCAGGACAGTCGATGTTTCTGGCAAAATCCCTTCATCGGGAAGGACCTTTGCCCAAATTGTCGGCTCTCCTGCTCCTCGGATGCTGTTTGACTTGGTGTGCTTTTTCAGCATCACGTTCTTGACAGTTCATATTCAGCTTTATATAAAGTACAAAACAAATCAGTTTTTCTCCATACAGTATGTGACACTCAGAAGTGCAGTTACAGATTATATTTACAATACTATGTTAAAGAAATAGCCCCTAGGCATACAATGGCAGGAGGGCATTGGACAGAGGCCTTTATTCCCATTGAGCCTTTGTGACTTGATGACCCAAACTTCACAGTACATGGTCCTGACCTTGGAACGTGCCAGTCTGTAATACTTGGCTTTGCACTGAATGACTGGCAAGTTTTTGAAATACCAAAGAGCATCCTTCACCAAGTCTTGGTTTTCAAAAATGGTTAATCATTGACAAAATGATGCAGTTTATGTCTAAGCCATCCTGTCCTGTAACCCAAAGACCTTTTCAACAGCGGTTTGCAGCAGTTATCCCCTTATTACGCCAGACTACCATTTCTAATACATTTGGCAGACAGTGATGCTGAGTAAATATTAGAGAATTCCAATACTTGCTCATGGGACAGATAAGCTGCATCATTTAGACTGCAGATCCAGAGGCCACTGGTTTAAAAGATTGTTAAGAAATCAAATCTTGACAGGTAAATGATAAAAGGCTAAATATGATGGCTGATAAAATATCCAGATCCTCCCTTATCACTCGGATGTGTGCAGAGCTCAGCATTCCTGGTGTTAGCGGCTGGACATAGAAGCAAAAATGTGCAAGAATTTACATGGTCTGAGGGAAGAGGAACGTCAGGAATTTAAATCATTCTTAGTCATGTCTTTGAAATTATTATCCGGAGCGAAATAAAGACACTAGATGAATTCCTTGCACAGATATAGTTACAACGAAAGATCACTTGCTGCGACCTGATCCCCTGGAAAAAAAGTTCACACCTAAAATTCTTTGCTGTTAGAAGAAAAGCATTGCATTCAATACAGGCCAAGTGTTCTGTGGCAGTACCTCTTGCATGGTTTTTGCTAAATCATTTTCCTTGCCAAACAAACCACAACGCATGTAACTGCAAGCTGAATGTAGCTTTGCAAAATTAGGTGACAGACCCATGGGTAAATGCAACATCTCCTGTCATAATATAAAAGAAAGAATTTTCATTTAATCAGCACCTTTCAAGATCTCATGACCTCCCGAATCACTTTACAGTTAATGAAGTATTTCTTGAAGCATTGTTGTCACAGTTGTGTTGTAGGAAACCACTGCCCACACAATAAATTCCCACAAATATTAATACGATCCCACAAACATTAATAAAATTGACTCATAGATGATTACAGCTGAAAAGGAGGCCATCCGGCCCATCTTGTCCACGCCGATCAAAGATCTGATAACTTTTATCCCATTTTCCAACCGATCAGATCATCTGTTTTTAGCGGTGTTGATTAAGGGTTTAAGTAGTGACCAGGCCATCAGGGAGAACTCCCTGCTCCTCTGAAGAATACAAGAGGTCGGAGCAGAAATAGGCCATGTGACCCAGAGAAACCATACAGTATCCATTTTGATAATGGCTGACCTTGGGCTTTGACTGCACTATTCCATCTACTCTCCACATCTCCCAATTCCCGTCTTTCCCAACCTTCAGAATATTGAACGACAGAGCTTCCACACTCCACTCAGGCACAGAATTCCAAAGATTCACAACTGAGGAAATTTCACATCATAGTCCCAAATTTCTTATCCTAACCCTGCACCTCATGTACTATATTGTGGGGGAATGCAATCTCTCATGGTCTGTCCTGTCAAGCTCTTTCAGAATTTGTATGACGTCTGCAAACTAATTCCTGAAGGTCTCCTACTTCTGTGCAATAAATGGTTCTGATCAGCAAAGTACCAAGATTGATTCCAGTCTCTTGGCTGTTCTAATCAAGGGCAGGAATTGAGGGTTTATAATTAGTTTCAGAGTCCTAAGGCTGTAGAGGGAAAGCTGTTGACTAGTGGCTGTTGTTGCGTAACCATCAAATGAGGGCAGGATCAAATTCAGTTGTGAAATACCACACGCTAAAATAGCTGACAATAGTCACCAGCCACTTTCATATATGAAAATAGCTGCTGGGTGGAAGGAGCAGAGCAATGTTGGAGCCAGTGAACTACAGCAGTGTAAAACAGCAGGGCAGAACATAGACGTAAAAATCTGCAGCAAAGTGATGACACACAAAATGGTTGGCTGGTACAGTGGCTCAGTGGCTAGTATTGCTGCCTCACAGCACCAACAACCTGTGTTTGATTCCAGCCTCAGCCAATTGTGTGGAGTTTGGATATTCTCCCTGTATCTGCATGGGTTTCATCCAAGTGCTCCAGTTCCCGTCCACAGTCCAAAGATGTGCAGGTTAGGTGGAGTGGCCATGCTAAATTGCCCATAGTCTCCAGGGATGTGCAGGCTAGGTAGTTAGCTGTAGGAAATGCAGGTATCCGTTGGATCTGGGTGGGAGGTTCTTTGAAGGGTTAGTGTGGACTTAATAGGCTGAATGTCCTACTTCCATACTGTAGAGATTCTATGATTCTAGAAGCAGGTGTCAGCCAGTTAGCCCTTGTGCCTGCTCTACCATTTAATAAAATCATGGCAGATCTTATTGTAACCTCCGATCCAAATTCTCATTTACCCCAGTAACCTTACTTAACAAGCAACTATCCACATGTACCTGAAGAATTAAGTGGTCAGAGTATTGAGTACAGGAGTTGGGAGGTCATGTTCCGGCTATACAGGACATTGGTTAGGCTACTTTTGGAATATTGTGTGCAATTCTGGTCTCCTTCCTATCGGAAAGATGTTGTGAAACTTGAAAGGGTTCAGAAAAGATTTACAAGGATGTGGCCAGGTTTGGAGGATTCAAGCTCTTGGGAGAGATTGAATAGGCTGGGGCTGTTTTCCCTGGAGTGTTGGAGGTGGAGGGATGACCTTATAGAGGTTTATAAAATCATGAGGGGCATGAATAGGATAATTAGACAAAGTCTATTTGCCGGGTCAGGGAGTCCAGAACTAGAGGGCATTGGTTTAGGGTGAGAAGGGAAAGATATAAAAGGAACCCAAGGGGCAACATTTTCATACAGAGGGTGGTACATGTATGGAAAGAGCTGCCAGAGGAGGTGTTGGAGGCTGGTATAATTGCAACATTTAAAAGGCATCTGGATGAGGATTTGAATAGGAAGGGTTTGGAGGGATATGGCTGGATGCTAGATGGGACTAGATTGGGTTGGGATATCTGATCGGCATGGATGAGTTGGAATGAAGGGTCTGTTTCCGTGCTGTATATCTCTATGACTCTAAAAGGTTCCATTACTTTTCAGGAAGAGAGTTTCCAAGACTTAATACCTTCTCAGAGAAAGGGTTTTTTTGCCTAATTGCTGAGCTGAATGGGCGACCTTTAATTTTTAAACAATTACCCCCTCCTTCTCAAATCTGTCATAAAAAGAAATTCTGCTCCATACGTACCTTGTTAAGCCCCCTCAGGATATTATGTATATCAATCAAGGTAACTCTTAATATTATAAAGTTAAAAATCACACAACACCAGGTTATAGTCCAACAGGTTTAATTGGAAGCAC
>NC_057711.1:23709275-23739395 GCF_004010195.1 Chiloscyllium plagiosum | reverse complement strand
GGACTTGTTGGGCTGAAGGGCCTGTTTCCACACTGTAAGTAATCTAATCTAATCTAAAAAAAAATTTATACCCCAGTCCAACACCGGCATCTCCAAATCATGCTTAATATTATAAATCACAGCAAATATAAGCCTAGCCTAACCAACTTTCCCTCATAGGACAACACTTTCCTTATAGCCATGAGTCTTGAAAACCTTCTCTGACCTGACTCCAAAATATTTATAGCTTTCCTCAAACATGTGCAGCCAATGCTGTACAATGTACTCCAGATGTGGTCTCACCAGTGCTCGACATAATAGAAGCACAATCTCCACTCTTTGTATTTAATTTCCCATGTAAGAAATGATAAAATTTTGTTAGCTTTCCTAATTACATGTTTGGCCTGCGTGCTAACGTTTGGGATTTATTCATGAGGAAATCCAGATCCACTGCATCTCAGAACTCTATAATTTTTTACCATTTACACAACGTGTTTCTTTTTTATTCTTCCAACCAAAATGGACAATTTCGCATTTCCACAATATCCTACATTTGCCTCATTTTTACCCATTCTCTGAACCTATATATATTTTTGTAGTCTCTTTATTTCTTCCACTCAATTTACCTTCTTTCGTGTCATCAGCAAATTGGCAACCATATCTTCCATTCCTTTATCTAAGTCACTTACATAAATTTCAAACAGTTGAGGTCCCAGAACCTATCCCTACGGCACAACACTCCTTATATCTTGGCCAACCTGGAAAATATGCATTGATTCATGAATATGCACTGTCTCATTCACATTCACCAGCCAGTCTACTTTCCATTCTATTGTGCCACCTTATGCTATGAGCTTTTATTTTCCGCACCTTGGAGCTGTTTTAATTTTAAAATGGAATCTGTGAACATTTGTTGTTCCCTTTCAGTGGTGGGTTCCATGGCGTGTAAGCACCACATCTAAATGTGTGAGAGCAGATTTTAAATTCTCAATCTTTGAGTAAATCTGGATTGAAGTATGTTGAAACATACTTCATTAGCTTGATTGCTTTCTTTCACCCTCAGTGATTACAGCACTGGTGGAACTAATATGGAACTGTAAAGCCATAAAAATACCAACAAAAAGGCACAGAAAGAGGACATTCAATCCATCATATCTGCTGCAGCAGGATGAATGAGCTGCTCATGCTAATCTCACTGTTCAGCATCTGGTCCAATAGCCTTGCAGGTTATAACACTTGCATTATTGTTCGACACTCTTTATAAATGGGTTAAGGGTTTCTACTTCACCCATGAAAGTGAGCAGTGAGTTCCACATACTTATAACCCTCTGAGTGAAAAGGCCTTTACCTCATGTTCTCTCTAATACTTCTACCAATCACCCAAATCTGTGTTCCTCGTAATTAATTTTTCCATTAGGGGAAGTCGGTTTTCCTATCCAAACGCATCATTATTTTGTACACCTTAAATTAAATCATACCCTCAGCTCCCTCTATTCTAAGGAAAACTATCCTAGCCCATTCAATCTTTCTTCACAGCTACAGGTTTTAAGCCGCAGCAAGATTCTTGTAAATCTCCTTTGTACTCACACTAGAGCAGTTATGGTTGTCCTGTAGTGGTGTTATCAGAATGATGGACAAAATTCCAGCCTTAATGATGTCTTACATAATCCTAGCACTATGTCTAAATTTTTGTGTTCAATACCTCAGTCATATATCTTCTTTACTACCTTATATACTTGTCCTATTGCTTTCATGGACCTGTGGAAATGAACTTCAAGAACTCTCAAGTTTCTATTCCTCTGCCGTTCTGCTGTATATTCCTTTCTTTGTTGGCAATGCTAAGTCACACAACATTGTACTTTTCTGGATTGAATTCTATTTTCCACTTGCCACCCACTGACCAAAACATCAATGTCATCCTTTTCTCTAAAAATTCATTCACAGGATGAGGGCATCGCAGGCTAGACCAACATTTATTGTCCATAGGGTAGTTAAGGGTCAACTACACTGCTTTGGGCCTGGAGTCACATGTGGGTCAGGCCAGGTGAGGATGGCAGATTTCCTTCCCTAAAGGACATTAGTGAACCAGATGGATTTTTCCAATAATTGATCCATCATCATCATCATTAGACTCTTAATTCCAGATTTTTATTGAATACAAATTCTATCATATACTATGGCAGGATTCAGACCCAGATCACCAGGAACATTACCTGGGTCTCTGCACTCATGGTCTAGCAATAATACCACTAGACCATCGCCTCCCCACTACAATCAACACCCATCCACTTCAACAATTCTTCAATTCAATCAATTTTTGTGCCAGCTGTAAATTTCTCAGTCATGCCCCATAAGACTAAATTACTGGTTTATAGCACAAATAGCAAGGAACCTAACACTAAGTCGTATGAAACACCACCGGAGATTACTTTCCATTTGCAAAACCATCCATTGATGATTACACCTGTTTCCTGTCACTGAGCCAAGTTTAAATCCAACTCATATTCCATTGTATCCCATGGACTTTAATTTGTCTAAACAGTCTGCCATGTGGGACCTTGCCAAATGCTTACTAAAATCTATGTGGACAATGTCAACTACTCTTATTAACCAATACCACACTCTCCGCTTTTCCAGCACCACACTCTCGACTCTAATCTCCAGCATCTGCAGTGCTCACTTTCGCCTACTCTTACTAAACAGCCTTGTTCCTTCTTCAAAAAATTCAGTTAAGTTAGTTCCCTCAATAAAACTATGCTTACCATCCCTGATTAATTCAGGTCTTTCTAAGTGACGACTAATCCTACCTGTTTGTATTGATCTAGTAATTTTCCAACCACTGAGGCAAGACTGATGGACTTATTCCTCATAGCCTTTTTGAACGTTCACTTCTTCGGTCACATTGATGGAGGACTGCTTTGTTATCATCACTATCACTAATCCTGCTAATTCTGGAGGGGCACAGTGAGTAGGATGCAGTCAGTTAGCTCAGGTGGCTGGATGGCTGGTTTGAGATGCAGTGATACCAGTGTACAAGGTCAATTCCCATACTGCTGAGGTTACCATGACAGCCCCTCTTTCTTAACCTCACATCTTGCCTGAGGCATGGAAACCATCAGATTAAAATCCCCTCCAATTATGTGTGTGTCTCTCTCTAATGAATGAGTAGTTTTGGGGATATGTCTTCTTTATTTCTTCCTGACAAAATAAATAGATTAAATATTTTGCTTATTTCCAGCACCTGACATTAGACTTAAGCATGTTTTCATGATTTGTTTACCAACTGCATTACTCTAGTTGAAGATTTGCCAATGAGTACAAGTGGGGTTTATTGCTAATTATTTGTTATTATTTGCATTTCCTTACAATTTTTGCTGATTCCTTCAGTCTGAACTATCTTTAGCATTGATAGGCTGGAAAACATTTCTACATTGTTACAGGTTTCCATCTAATTAACATGATGAAACAATTCTCTATGCCAATACAGCTAACCTGAATAAAATCGATCTTCTATTTGGATTCCATCATGAGTGTAGAAAGCTCGATAAAATCGTGTACCTTGTCCCTTAATCATAATTTCTTTGACTTGCTTTCAATGTTCCTTTAATATCTGCTTCTTGCCTTTAATGAGTTTAAGTGCTGTCATTTGAAAAATGTTGAGGTGAAGACAGATATTCAGGCTGAAGAATCTTGTTATTGAGTCATAGAGGTGTACAGCATGGAAACAGATCCTTTGGTCCAATCCATCCACGCCGACCAGATACCCTAAATAAATCCATTCCCAATTGCCAGCATTTGACCCATATCCCTCTAAACTCTTCCTATTCATATACCCATCCAGATGCCTTTTAAATGCTGTAATTGTACCAAACTCCACCACCTCCTCTGGCAGCTCATTCCACACATGGCCACCCTCTGTGTGAAAAAGTTGACACTTTGGTCTCTTTTAGATCTTTCCCCTCTCACACTAAACCTATGTTCTCTTGTTCTGGACTCCCCCAGGGAAAGGAACTTGTCTATTTATCCCATCCATGCCCCTCATGATTTTATAAACCTCTATTAGGTCATCCCTCAGCTCCAGGGAAAACAGCTCCAGCCAATTCAACCTCTCCCGATAGCTCACACACTCCAAACTTGGCAACATCCTTGTAAATCTTTTCTGAACCCTTTCAATTTTCAAAACATCCTTCCTATGGGAGGGAGACCACAACTGCATATTGTACCTGTCTTCACCTATCCTCACTTCACCACCCTGCCCCTGCCTCCTCCTTTATCTGCAGCTCCCTCTACACCCACCCCCAGTCCTGAAGAACTTTAGCACCTCCTGATGATGCTTGCCTTGTTGTGTTTTTCCAGCCTCCTGCCTGTCTACTTTGGATTCCAGCATTTGCAGTTCTTTTGTCTCTAACTAATGTCCTGTACAGCTTAATATGACCTCCCAATTCCGATATTCAATACACTGACCAATAAAGGAAAGCATACCAAATGTCTTCTTCACTATCCTATCTACCTGCAACTTCACTTTCAAATAATTCTTTGAAGAATTTCATTTGTTTTGAGGTTAAACTGGTTGTCAAAGTCTTTCAGAACTTGTTCAAAAGTATCTATTGCCTCTTTTATACTTTGGCAAGCGTAATTTCATCAGTTGTACTTGTACTCCAAGTTGAGTACAAAAATGCATTTAATTTTTCACTTCTGATCTACTGTCTAATTTTGAAGCAATTCTATATTTTAAGATTTGCTTTGTCCAAGATGTCAAATTCTGTTCTGTATTTGATTACCAACATTAAATCTTCCTGGCAATATTATTTCTACTATCCTGTCTTCCAAACGTGGTGATTCATTTTCACTGCTTTAAAGGCTTTTGATTCTGCAATTCTTTTAATGCTGCTATTGTGTAAACATAGAAATATAGACCACAGGAGCAAGGGTAGGACATTAGAGCTTATTCCATTGTTTAATTGATCAGCCAACTGAGTACCCTATTCCCACCTTCTCCTCAAACCCTTTCATCTCTGTAGCCCTAAGAACTATATCAGGAAACATTCAATGTCTTAATCTCAATCTCTATCTGTGGCAAGAAGTTCCATAGACTCACTACTCTCTAGGTGAAGACATTTCTCTTCATCCTCAATCCTAAATGGCCTACCAGGCATCCTTGGGTTGAGCTTCATCGGTCTGAACTCCCTTGTCATCCGAAACATCTTCCTTGTGTTTATTCTGTCTAGACCTGTTAAACTCACCAATCAGAAAATGACTTGGCTGCCTGTTTTTGTAACCAAAGTGGATAACGTCAAAATTATCCATGTTAGACTTCATCAGCTTTGCATTTGCCAACTCATTCAACTTGTCCAAATCACACTGCAGCATCTTTACATCCTCCTCACAGTTCACACTCCCATCCAGATTATGCCATCTGCAAACTTGAAAATATGACATCTAAATCATTAATATATATTGTGGATAGCTGGGGTCCTTGTCATACCCCACCAGTCATTGCCTGCCACTTGGAAAATGACCAGTTAATTATTACTTTTTGTTTCCCGTCTGCCAACCAGATCTCTCGTCATGTCAGAATATTGCCCCCAATCCTATGCATTTTAATTTTACATGCTAATCTCTTATGTGGGACTATGTCAAAAGCCTCTGAAAGTCCAAGTAAGCCACTACTACTGGCTCCCCCTTATCAACTCTACTACTTTCAACCTTGAAAAGTTTCAGTAGATTTGTCATGCATGATTTCCCTTCAGGCAGGATTTCCCTTTTGTGAATCCGTACTGACTCTGCCCAATTCTGTACTTTTATGGCCAGAGGAACCCTCTCCTGCAATTAAAATGCAGATTTCAGCTTTGTGTGACCAAGGTGGCTGATTTTCATCAGAACAACCTTCCTCAGATAAGGAAATTCTCTAAATGGATCTTGCTAATTGTGGTTTTAAATAATGATTCATAAGAACATATGGGCGGCACGATGGCTCAGTGGTTAGCACTGCTGCCTCACAGCGCCAGAGACCCGGGTTCATTTTCTGCCTCAGGCAACTGTCTGTGTGGAGTTTGCACATTCTCCTGAGTCTGCATGGGTTTCCTCCGGGTGCTCCAGTTTCCTCCTACAGTCCAAAAATGTGCAGGTTCAGTGAATTGGCCATTGGGTGGGTTGCTCTTCGGAGGAGAAATTGAGGTCTGCAGATGCTGGAGATCAGAGCTGAAAATGTATTGCTGGAAAAGCGCAGCAGGTCAGGCAGCATCCAGGGAACAGGAGAATCGATGTTTCGGGCATAAACCCTTCTTCAGGAAGGTCAGTGTGGACTTGTTGGGCCGAAGGGCCTGTTTCCACACTGTAAGTAATCTAATCTAATCTAAATAAGAACTAGGAACAGGAGTAGGCAAACTGACACTTCGAGCCTGCTCTGTTGCTCATTAAGATCATGGCTGATCTTTTCATGGACTCAGCCCCACTTATCCGCCCCGCTCACCATAACCTTTAATTCCTTTACTATTCAAAAATCTATAGAGGAACCTCAATTATCTGAACGAGATGGGCGGGCACTATTTCATTTGATAATTGGTTATTCGGATAATTGATTAAATGCCTTTCTCCCAGGGCTCGGAGTTTTCTGTTAAGTCTGCTCCCCGTTCAGGAGACTAGGCAGCAGCATGCTGTGCGTGAGCTCCTGACCCCCTCTCTCCTGCCTCCAACACCACCCCCACCCCCCAAGCCCATCCATCCCCGCACGCTACTCACCCGCGCCCCCAACCCTGTCCAACACCGTCCCTGCCGAACCCCCAAACCCGTCCAACCCCACCTCCCCACATGCCCCCTTAACCCTGTCTAACACTGCCTTCTCCCTGCCCGCCCACACCCTGTCCACTCCCAACCCCCTGCAGGGCAGCCGCACTGCCTTTTGTGGGGTGAGTCTCCAGCTAGCACGCGCGCATGCACGCACACACAGCCACACACTCAACTTTTTAATTACAACTTTTTGACAAGTTCCACCTTTGCCCTATACAGGACAATGTTGGAGAGATTATTTAGGGAAGGGGGTTTAGGTGTAGAACTCCGGGAAGAGTGTGGTGATGGAGAGGAGGCGGGAGGTCAGTCATTTGGAAATGGTGCCTGGGCTCCCATCAGTCCAGGATTGTTCTCGGCAGCATTTCAGGAAGTGGAGTTCACTTTTAGTCACTGTAAACAAAAGATGTGATCAGTGTTGGAAAGACGTCTTTGATGTAATGTTTCTATTGGGACCTCGCGAGCTCCTTCGGATAATCCGATATTCGGATTATTGATATTCAGATAATCAAGGTTCCTCTGTATCTATCTTTACCTTAAAAACATTCAACAAAGTAACCCCAACTACTTCATTGGACAGGGATTCCTGTTTGCTTAACAGCTAAACAAAATGAATGCAGCTTTGATTGGTGATTCCTGTTCACTTAATACCTGTGCAGAATGAATCCCACTCCTCATAGCTCGACAAGATGAATTCCAATCCTTACACAGATCTCCCAGGATGATTCATGTTATCTGCGACATTACTAATAATTCCCACTGCCTTATGTTTTCTTCTTCCTGTTATGGTTCCACATTCTGTGGTTTGATTAGATTCCCTACAGTGTGGAAACAGGCCCTTCGGCCCAACAAGTCCACACCGACCCTCCGAAGAGCAACCCACCCAGATCCATTCCCCTACATTTACCCCTTCACCTAACACTACGGTCAATTTAGCATGACTAATTCACCTAACCTGCACATCTTTGGACTGTGGGAGGAAACTGGAGCACCCGGAGGAAACCCACGCAGACACGGGGAGAATATGCAAACTCCACACAGACTGTTGCCCGGAATTGAACCCGGGTCTCTGGCGCTGTGAGGCAGCAGTGCTAACCACTGTGCCACTATGCCACCCTGTCTTTATTGCGGTTTTAAGTAATGGACCACTTGCTTTTTCTGCAGCCTCAGTAGTCTCTTTGCCTTGTTCTTCTGTTACACTTACTTAGATTTTAAATTGTCCCTTTATCATTTTAATTCTATCATTGCAATGTTACCGAGTCTGCAACCTCACTGCAGTGTGTCCCTCACCAAGTCTGAAATGCTTTTTTCAGATTAATGGTGGATTACTCCTTTTTCTTATTATTCATTCATGGGATAAGGACATGGCTGGTTAGACCAGCATTTATTGTCCATCCCTAATTATCCAGAAGGCAGTTAAGAATCAACCACACTGCTATGGGTCAAGAGAAAAGTAGATGTCTCCTATGGTAAAATAAGATCAGGTAATGATGGCACTAAAGGAACCAGATGGGCTTTCTGACAATCAACAAATAGTCATTATTATACTGTTAATTCCAGATTGTTTTTTAAACTGAACTCAAATCCCACTATCTACCATGGCAGGATTTGAACACCAGTTCCCAGAATATCACCTGGGTCTCTGGATTAACAGTCTAGTGATAATACCACTAGGTTGTCATTTCCTCAAATTTTCTTAATTCTGATTTTCAGAGTTCTTACAAGTTGAACTGCTGTTTCTCACATGAGCAGCCTTCTTCAATCTCTGGCTGATGATTCTTTAGACCTCATTTGCTTGCTCCCTCATTGTCAGATGAAGCAATACCTACTGTGGGTATCATGTTGTAGGATGGATCCTCACCACAGTCTCTCTTGGTGTAAGATCCACCTGATAGTTTAGCTACCACCATTCTCTTTCCTGGTAAGGATCCACAAGACCGACGTGCTCTAGTATGAGAGAGGAAAACCACCTGGTAGCCTAACAAGAAG
Organism: Chiloscyllium plagiosum; assembly: GCF_004010195.1. NCBI lineage: Eukaryota > Metazoa > Chordata > Chondrichthyes > Orectolobiformes > Hemiscylliidae > Chiloscyllium > Chiloscyllium plagiosum. The sequence continues at coordinate 23,730,641 of NC_057711.1, read as the reverse complement.
TTCTTGTCTTTTTTAGATTAGAATCCCTACAGTATGGAAACAGGCTCTTCGACCCAACAAGTCCACACTGACCCTCCGAAGAGTAACCCACCCAGACCTTGACAACATGCAGTTAATTGTATGATAGCAACTAGCAACAAGTTACACTGGAATTATAAATATTGTTACTGACTTTGTATAAAATCTAACTCCATCCAGCTGTTCTTTTGCCTGAGTCCACATGATGTCCACATGTTGTCAATTTGGAATGTGCATAATCCCAGTTATAGGAAGGATATTATTAAGCTGGAGAGAGTTCAGGAGAGATTTACCAGAATGTTGCCGTGTATGGAAGGTTTGATTTACAAAGAAAGGCTGGATAGGCATGGACCTTTTTTCACTGGCACGTAAGAGGTTGAGAGGTGACCTTATAGATATTTATAAAATAATGAGAGGTATAGATAGAGTTAATGGTAGTTGTCTTTTCCCTAGGATGGGGAATTCCAAGTCTGGGGAGAACATTTTTAAGGTGAGAGGAGAAAGATTTAAAGTAGATATGAGGGGTAAATCTTTGTGGGTGGTTTGTGTGTGTAATGAACTTTCTGAGGAAATGTTAGATGTGGGTACAATAACAAATTTAAAAGACATTTGGATAAGTACATGAATCGGAAAAGTTTGGAGGGATATGGACCCGGAGCAGACAGGTGGGACTAGTTTAATTTGGGATTATGTTAAGCATGGACTGGTTGGATGGAAGGGTCTGTTTCCGTTCTGTGTGACTCTATGACTGTTATGAAGTTGAAGAGAGTGAATGCTGTTCTAAATGGAGAGATTAAGAACACCTGTATATATGACTAGATGGCAGTCCAAGAGTGTACTGGAAAACTGAAAATATGTAAGTTTGGTTGTGATATGGAGTTTTCATTGCTTTTTTGACAACAATTCAAAATTAACCAATCAGTTTAAATTATGCCCCAGGATACTAAAACCCAATCGAGTTTGAAGTTCTTGTTTTGCCAAAATTGAACCAATGAGATGATCCCATGTGAGGGGGATTAAATTGGTCAGCATATTGTTATCGAGTTGGAGGCAGATAATAAGCAATTGAGAATGAGGGAGACTTAGAGTTGTGAATAGTTGTTTAATGGTCACTTTTAGAGGTAAAAACTAAATCGATGTTGTTTTCTTTAAACAGTGGAATTTGGGAGTTCTCTGTCATTCATATTTTAACAGATTATGAGGTGAGGTGAGCCTTTCTAGGTGGTTGATTTAATTAACAGAGGTATTCGCGCACGTGTCATAACAATGACTCAGAATGAAACCTGGGTTGATTTTTTTCTCTACTGCAGTCAAGAAGCAATGGTACCTGTAATAGTATCTTTACTGCCATGCTGAATGTAAAACAAAACTTCAATAACATAACACGTATGAGTAGGAATAAATCATATAGACCCTTAAGCCTGTTTTGCTAGTTATTAAGATTAAAGCTGATCATTAACTCATCTCCACTTTCCTGGTCAATATACGAATCCTACCCTTGACATCTTCAGAAAACCCTTCACGCGATTAGACACCAAATTGATGTTATAATGGGCAGTGAAGAAGGTACCTTAGAGTACAATGGCATCTTAATCAACTGGGCCAGTGGGCTGAGGAACAGCAGATGGAGTTTAATTCAGATGAGTGCATTTTGGTAAGGTAAATCAGGGCAGGATTTACACAGTTAATGGTAAGGCCCTAGGGAGTGTTGTTGAACAGAAGACATAGGGGTACAGGTGCATAGTTCCTTGAAAATGGCATTACAAGTAGACAGGTGGTGAAGAAGGCATTTGGCACTCTTCATTGATCGGAGCATTGAGTACAGGTGTTGGACCTGTAATGTGCAAGACATTGGTAAGGCCACAGTTGGAGTACTGCATGCAAATCTGGTCACCCTGCTATAGGAAGGATGTCATTAAACTAGAAAAAGTGCAAAAAACATTTACAAGGATGTTCTGAGACATGCGGGACATAGATAAGGTGTATAGCCAACATCTTTGTTCAAGGGTAGGGGAGCCCAGAACTAGAGGGCATAGGTTTAAGGTGAGAGGGGAAAGATTTAAAAGGTATTCGAGGGGCAACTTTTTCAGAGGGTGGTGGTGTATGGAATGAGTTACCATGTAAAAGGCATTTGTACAGGCACATAAATAGGAAAGGTTTACAGGGATATGAGCTAAATGCTGGCAAATGGAACTGGTTCAGTTTAGGATACCTGGTCGGCATGGATGAGTTGGACCAAAGGTCTGTTTTCATGTTGTATGACTCTTAATTATGATTATGCTATTAAATTTCTCTACCCCAGGACACCATTTAAATTGGAAAAGTCAGAGGGTTCAGATGAAATTAAACAAATAGTTACTTGGGAAGAATTGGTCTAACATACAGAATCTAACTTCTGAGTAAATATTAAACTGACCCCACACTTACCTCATTGACCCCAAATTATCATTCCCCAAACTTGACACCCTTCTCTCTTGTCACTCACTCTGGACCTGACATACCCTAATTCCAACACTGGACCCAAACACCCCATCCCCTGCTGTCAGACCTAACCTCCCTTCTGCATGTCTGGACTTGACCACTGTCTTTCCATTGCTGTGGACCCACCCCTCCTCCTCAGCTGCAGATCCACTCCCCTCTTCCCCTGGACCCAAACTCCCTCTACCCTTGCTTTGGACCCAATCCCTTTCAACATCCAGAAGCTGCACCCACCCTGAGATTGCCCATGCCCTACTGCAATTGAGTCATATGAAGAACAAGTCATCAGTGTCTAGTGAGCTTGCCTACTTCTTGCTAGCATCAAACTTTAACCCTATCTAATTCTACATAAATACTTCACTTCAATTGCCTTCTGAGTGGCAAGGTCAAATCTTTTATGTTCCTGATTTTTGGAAAGATGGGTCCCTGTATGACTCCTAATCTTTAACAACAGGCCGAACATTTCTTCCCAGTTGTTCTTGTTCCATCACTGTGTTTTCACTATAGTTGAGCTATTATTTTTAGATTAGATTAGATTAGATTACTTACAGTGTGGAAACAGGCCCTTCGGCCCAACAAGTCCACACCGACCCGCTGAAGCGCAACCCACCCATACCCCTACATTTACCCCTTACCTAACACTAGGCACAATTCACCTGACCTGCACATCTTTGGACTGTGGGAGGAAACCGGAGCACCCGGAGGAAACCCACGCAGACACGGGGAGAATGTGCAAACTCCACACAGTCAGTCGCCTGAGTCGGGAATTGAACCCAGGTCTCTGGCGCTGTGAGGCAGCAGTGCTAACCACTGAGCCACCCACAAGAATGGAGGTAGATAGACTAAGGGCAGGCAAAAGGAGTTAGTTTAATTCAGCTTCATGTCGGCACAAAATCGCATGTCAAAGGGCTCGTTCCTGTGCCACACTGTTCTACATTCTATGATTAATGTAGAAAGCCAGCACCCCAGTATTCTTTGGATGCTTTTTTTTTTAAATAATCCTCTGTGCTTGGCAACTTATGCTTCACTTTATATCAATGACAACTAGCTGCCAGTGTGACTTGAATTACATTTTGGCTCGATGAGTTAGCGATGGAAGGAAATAGTTCACTTTTTTCTCATCCCACCTACCTCGATTTGACTCTTCAGTTCTGACAAATGTCATTGGACTCGGAACACCAACTCTGTTTCTCTCTCCACATTTGCTGCCAGACCTGCTGAGTTTCTCCAGCACTTTCAGTTTTTATCTAAGATTTCCAGCATCTATAGTATTCTGCTTCTATTCATTTATTTTTGTACCCAATGGTCCAAATTAAAGGCATTAAAGCAATAATATTCTTCTTGATCAGAATGTACAAAGGGATTCATTTCTGAGAAAGAGTTATACTGGTCTCAAAATATTATCTCTCATTTCTCACCAGGAATGCTGTCAGACCTGTTGAGATTCTCCAACTCTTTCAGATTTCATTTATGTAAAATGCTTAAAGGCAATGGAAATTAAATGTCTATTCAGGAAAGGAGGGCCTCTTTCAATGTCCTCAAATAATGAACAAATCATTTAGATAGATATCTTGAGGTATCTCATGTAAAAGCTGTATAAACATGAGGGTGCAGCTATCAGTGTTTACTGCTAATCACTAACTTCAGAAAAAAATTGAAGTAACATAGAAAACAAGTGAGGAGTAGGCAATTCAGCCCTTCACCACCATTCAATATGATCATGGCTGATCATGCAATTTCAGTATCAAGCTCCCGCTTTCTCTCCATACACCTTGATCCCTTTATCCGCAAGGGCCAGGTCCAGCTCTCTCTTGAATTTATCTGATGAAGTGACCCCAACAGCTTTCTGTGGCAAAGAATTCTACAGGTTCACAGGCCTCTGAGTGAAGAAATTCCTCCGCATCTCAGTCCTTAATGCCTTACCCCTTTATTCTTTGACTGTGACCCCTAGTTCTGGACTTGCCCAACAGAGGGAACATTCTTCCCGCATCTAGCCTGTCTGGTCCCATCAGGATTTTACATGTTTCTATGGGATCCCCCTCATTCTTCTACATTCCAGTGAGTACAAGCCCAGTTGATCCAGTCTTTCTTCATATGTGGGCGGCACGGTGGCACAGTGGTTAGCACTGCTGCCTCGCAGCGCCAGAGACCCGGGTTCAATTCCCGACTCAGGCGACTGACTGTGTGGAGTTTGCACGTTCTCCCCGTGTCTGCGTGGGTTTCCTCCGGGTGCTCCGGTTTCCTCCCACAGTCCAAAGATGTGCGGTGTGGACTTGTTGGGCCGAAGGGCCTGTTTCCACACTGTAATCTAATCTAATCTAAAAAAATCTAATCTAAATATGTCAGTCCTGCCATTCTGGGAATCAAGATTAGAGTGGTGCTGGAAAGCACAGCAGGTCAGGCAGCATCCGAGGAGCAGGAAAATCGATGTTTCGGGCAAAAGCCCTTCATCAGGAATCTTTCCCAGCACCACTCTGATCTTGACTCTAATCTCCAGCATCTGCAGTACCCACTTCTGCCATCCTGGGAATCAGTCTGGTGAACCTTCGCTGGTCTCCCTCAATAGCAAGAATGCCCTTCCTCAGACTAGGAGACCAAAACTGCACACAATACTCATGGTGTGGCTGCACCAGGCCCTGTTTAATTGCAGCAAGACGTCCTCACCCTGATACTCAAATCCTCTGACTATTTCAGCATATAATGGTAACAGGTGTAGATCTATAAGTATGAAAAGGGAGGGGTGACAGAAGTTTGGAAAAGAAAACTCCCAGGATATGGGGAAAAGACAATGCAAATGGGATTAAGTTGATGGTTCTCTGAGAGCTAGCATAGACAGTTGAACCTGAGTCAAAACAGAACAGAGAACGGTACAGCACAGGAATAGTCAGCTCTGATTGAATTGCAAATGTTAAACATCTTCTTTGCTTCACTCTGTTCCCCGTCCCCATATTCTTGTTCTAATAAACTCAACAAATAGCTGTCATTACTCTCAGATGTGCTGAAAATACAGTATCAGTTCAACTTGGAAGGAATCGATTTTGCTTCATTACTGGCATATGGACATCAGTAGTGTACACTGTAGCTAGGCTGCCCCCTAGTGTTGTGAATGAAGATTTGCTCAGAAGTGGGCATGTGTTCATTCCTGATTCAAGCTGAAGTGTAGGTGAGTGAAATTGGGGTAGGAATTTTTTTTAATTGAATGGACAGTTTAGGCATAGCATTACAAAGACAAACAGAGTAGAAAGAAAGAGGGGAACAGAAATGAATGCAGAGAAAAGAAAGAATGATCTGAGTGGAATGAATAGCTTTTCTTGTTCCTGCATTCTTGGCTTTTGATGTAATGCATTTTACACAGCGCAATGCTAGGTGTGGTACAGTCATTTTTGAGTATGGTAAACAAGCAGCCGGGTGGGTATGGATTGGTCTATTGACAGACCCAGCGGCAAGCAAGACTTGCACCAATCAGAAGAACAAAAATCCCTTTTTATTGTTCACATCCTCAGAATGTGCAAAATCACTTCATACCAGTGAGAAACTTCATTATTTTTAGTCAAACATAGCAATTACTCAAACAGTAATAGACTGAAGGATACATGCTAAAAGCACTTGCATTCAGAATGTCCTAAAGTACTTAGTAAATAATTAAATTGTATGGAGAGAGAAATATAAATGTGAGGTGCTACATTTTGGAAAGGCAAATCAGGATAGGACTTATACTCTTAATGGTAAGATCCTGGACAGTGTTGCTGGAATGCAGGTTCATAGTTCATAGGATAATGAGGAAGGTGTTTGGTATGCTTGCCTTTATTGGTCAATGCATTGAGCATAGGAGTTAGGAGGTCATGCTGTAGCTGTACAGGACATTGGTTAGGCCACTTTTGGAATATTGCATGCAGTTCTGGTCTCCCTGCCATGGGAAGGATGTTGTGAAACGTGAAATGTTGTGACAGGATTTACAAGAATGTTGCTGAGGTTGGAGGGTTTGATCTATAGGGAGAGGCTGAATAATCTGGGGCTATTTTCCCTGGAGCATCGGAAGCTGAGGGGTGACCTTAATAGAGGCTTATAAAATCATGAGGGGCATGGGTAGGGTAAATAGACAAGGTCTTTTCTTTGGGAAAGACCACCATCTATGGTAATTCTGCAGAGATGGTGCAGAATCATCTATGATTATATAAATATATAAGTATATAAATATACTCTTGTATAAGTAAGAATTGCCTTGGGTTATTTGCAACTGCAAGGAATGCCAAATTCCAATGCTTGTTTGTTCTTCAGGTGCAAAGACTGTACAGAACTGCTTCAATAACTATATGTACATAAAGATTCGATGAATAAAGATATTTTTGCAATATAAATCTGATTAAATACTTCTACAATCATTGAGTCATACAGCTGTATAGCTTGGAAACAGACCCTTCAGTCCAACTCGTCCATGCCGACCAGATATCCAAAATTAATCTCATCCCATTGGATAGCATTTGGCCCTTATCCCTCTAAACCCTTCCCTATTCATATGCCGTCCAGATGCCTTTTAAATGTTGCAATGGTACTACACTGCTCCACTTCCTCTAGCAGCTCATTCCACACATGACCACCCTCTGCATGAAAAAGTTGCCCTTTAGGTCCCTTTTAAATCATTCCACTCTCACACTAAACCTATGCCCTTTAGTTTTGAACTCCGCTACTCTGGGGAAAATACCTTGGCTATTTACTCTAACCATGCCCCTCATGATTTTATAAACTTCTATAAGGTCACCCCTCAGCCTCCGACGCTCCAGGGAAAATAGCCCCAGCCTATTCCCTATTGTTCAAACCCTCTAGCCCTGGCAACTTCCTCGTAAATCTTCTCTGAATCCTTTCAAGTTTCACAACATCCTTCCTTTAGAATGGAGACCAGCAGTATTCCAAAAGTGGCCTAACCAATGTCCTGTACAGCCTCAACATGACCTCCCAACTTCCTTGCTCAATGAACTGACCAATAAAGGCAAGCATACCAAATGCATTCTTCACTATCCTGTCTACATGTGAATCCACTTTCAAAGAACTGTGAACCTGCACTCCAAGGTCTCTTTGTTGAGCAGCACTCCCTAGGACCTTTTCTTTACGTTTACACATCCTGCTCTGATTTGTCTTTCCAAAATGCAGCACCTCGCATGTATCTAAATTAAATTCTATCTATCACACCTCGGCCATCGGCCCAAATGATCAAGCTCCTGTTGTAATCTGAGGTGACCTTCTTCGCTCTCCACTACATCTCCAATTTTGGTGTCATCTGCAAAATTACTAACCATACCTCCTTCGATCACATCCAAATCATTTGTATAAATGACAGAAAGAAGTGGACCCAGCACTGATTGTTGTGGCACACTGCTGGTCACAGGCCTCCAGTCTGAAAAGTAACCCTCCACAACCACCCTCTGTCTCCTACCTTCAAGCCAGTTCTGTGTCCAAATGGCTAGACCTCCCTGTGTTCCATGTGATCCAACCTTACTAACCAGTTTACCATATGAAAACTTGTCAGAAGCCTTAGTGAAATCCATATAGATCATGTCCATTGCTCTGCCTTCATCAATCCTCTTTGTTACTGTTTCAAAAAACTCAAGTTATTGAGACATAATTTCCCATGCACAAAGCCATGTTGATCTTGCCTTCTAATACATGTAAATCCTGTCCCTCAGTATTGCCTCCAACAACTTTCCCAACATCAATGTCAGGCTCACTGGTCTATAATTCCCTGGCTTGTCCTTACCACCTTTCTTAAACAGTGGCACCACGTTAGTCAACCTCCAATCTTCCAGCACCTCACCTGTGGCTATCGATGATACAAATATCTCAGCAAGGGGCCTAACAATCACTTCCCTAGCTTCCAACAGAATTTTAGGGTACACCTGATCAGGTCCTGGGGATGTATCTACCTTTATGCATTTTAAGACATCCAACACCACCTCCTCTATAATATGGACATTTTTCAAGATATTGCTTTTTATTTCCCAAAGTTCTGTAGCTTCCATATTTTTCTCCACAGTGAAAACTGATGCAAATTACTCATTTAGTATCTCCCCATCTCCACAAATAGGGTGTCTTGCTGATCTTTAAGGGGCTCTATTCTCTCCCTAGTTACCCTTTTGTTCTTCATGTATTTGTAGAATCCCTTTGGATTCTTCTTAACCCTATTTGTCAAAGCTATCTCATGTCTCCTTTTTGTTCTCTTGCTTTCTCTCTTAAGTATACTCCTACTGCCTTTATACTCTTGCAGGGATTCAGTCAATCTGTGCTGCCTGTACCTGACATTTGCTTCCTTCTTTTTCTTGATCAAAACCTCAATTTCTCCAGTCATCCAGCATTCCCTCCACCTACCAGCCTTGACCTTCACCCTAACAGGAACGTTCTGTCTCTGGATTCTCATTATCTCAGTTTTGAAGGCTTCCCATTTTCCAGCTGTCCCTTTACCTGCGAATATCTGCCCCCACTCAACATTTGAAAGTTCTTACTTAATATCGTCAAACTTTTGATGTGTATTCACTGATGTAAGGTAAACATCACAACAGACAATTTTAATACTTCCTTTTTCTTTAATCATTCTTTGAATGTGGGCTAACAATCCCAAATTAATTCAATTTAAGATGGTAATGGTGAGCTTTTTGTAAGTACTGCATTTCCTTATTGCCTTAATAATATCATCACTGAGTGAATTGACATAGTTTGAAGCAGACATTTCTTTGGCTTTACGAAGACTCAACGTGCTTAAAATTTCAGGCCTGTTAACAAATTCCTCTTGTCCCCTCAAAACTTATGCCAAAGCATCATTAACTTGGTAGTAGAACTTATTTTTGTGCCACGGATAAATTAAATGTTTCAGCAGAAAATGCAAGTCAGTGGGTCGAGTCATAGGGGTCTGAATGATATGGGTTACAGTGAGAAATGTGGGATCCACCGTGAAGAAAACAGATGCCAAAATCCACTTTGCCACTTGTTCTTCTGGGCTGCCATCTTGGACACCTGGCAACAATCCTCCAAGGCACCAACCACATAGCACTCCCCCCTTCACCTCCACCCATGGATGCTAGCATCTGAAACCTGTCAGCCTCTCAAAACTCTCCTGGCATATCGCTGATCCACTTGCAGGATGTTTCAGCACTTCAATGTTGCATCTCAGGGCAAACTTGTAACCAGAAATGCAATGATACTGCAATGACATCTGTGTGCAGGAACAAGGACCCAACCCACAGAACAGGACTGCTCACTTGCTCTCCTGACACTCACTTGCTTTGAGATTATCTGCAAATTCTCACCATCACTACTCTGCTTTGCCTTTTATGGGCTTTGCCCACTCAGCAACTGAACTAGTCCCATTTGCCTGTATTTGGCCCATATCCTTCCAAATGTTTTTTAATTGTTATAGTTGTACCACCTGTACCACTTCCATTGGCAGCTTGTTCCATACATGCACTTCTCTCTGTGTGAAAACATTGCCCCTCAAATCCCTTTTAAATCTTTCCCCTCTCACCTTAAACCTATGCCCCCAGTTTTAGACTCCCCTATCCTGGGCAAGAGACCTTGGTTATTCACCCTATCTATGCACCTCATGATTTTATAAACCTTTGTAAGGTCACCCCTCAACCTCTGATGCTCCAGGGAAAACAGCCCCAGTCTATTCATCCTCTCCCTATAATTCAAACGCTCCAGTCCCAGTAAATATCCTTGTAAATCCTTTGTGTACCATTTCCAATTTAATAACATCCTTCCTGTAGCAGGGCAACCAGAATTGCAAGCAGTATTCCAAATGTGGCCTCACCAATGTCTTGGACATCCAAGTCAAGGGCAGCCTCTGGTACCAGTTCAGGGGCTTGGACGTGCTTAGTTAGCCACTAGGGGTGGTCAGGGTCCAGACCTTCTCCTCGCGGAACAGAATGCCAAGCCACCCACTACCCACCATCTTGGCGGATTCTGCCATCTTGTGGGATGTTTCCACCCAGAATGAGGCAAAGCACAAGATTGAGTGAGATGAAATTGAGGGCTTACAGCTGGGGCAGTTGGGGGAAACTGGCGAGTTGTCTTCAGCGAGTGAATAGGTGGTACAGAGTACCTGCGTAGTTAGTGGGGTTGGAGTGAGTAACAGTGAGTGCGGGAAGATGCTACAGGCAAGTGTAGAAGTGGTAGAACATGAACTTTGCTGGGACGTGTGTGCGTTAGCAGAGATAGAGTATGAGTGGGGTAGCAGAGGGAAGGTGGAGGCTGTTACTCTGGTAGAATGGAGAAGATCTTCTTCTTTCACTGCTGGGCATTCTGTTAGATGGTTGAGAACGCCCTGACCCGGGTGGTAACCTTGGCCCGGGCTGGCAGAGTCTGGTATCGTGGTCTCCACCATTGATCCTGAGGGATGCAAATGGTCTTCCGCTACACCACCCCATCCAGCAAGACCTCTAGATCCCTGTCCACAATGCAATGTGCCACTTTCTCCTACTCTGCCACATCCATGACAAAGGTCTGTCACCATGCAGGGTCTTTCTGGACTGATAGAGCTTGTCCAGAAGCGCAGCTACTTTGTAAAGAGAGCACTGACACCAGGATTGACATTCTATTCCAGGATATCCCAGCAACGGTGAGTACTTTTAGGTGCAGTGAGTGACAGAATTGGGCCAGCATTGGATGAGACCATCGCTGTAGGGACCGAGCATAAAGTTAAGGAGGCAGATTTAGGACCAAATAGTGAGAAATCCCACTGGGCCTCACAGAGTCACCTGACAAAATTAACACTCAACTGAAATATGACAAGATTCAGCCCTAAATGTAAATCATTTTGAGCCGAATATGAACACATGATGGAGCACCACCCAGTGGCTTCTAGGAGTCTGACAGTGGTATATTTTAAGCATCTGATGACGTGAGTCTGTACAAAATTCCTGTTTTTGGTTTATATCGTTCAAGATCAAGATCAGATCATGTGGATTTTTGCCTCAAGCAGTTTAGGAACAGACTAGTTCATTCAGACATTTGAGCTTCAAATTAAGGTGCTTCACTTTTAAAAATTTCTTGATTATTACCCAGATGATGGAAGTACTCCCATTTAATCAAATTAAATCATAAAATCTCAAAGCACCAAGTCCTCATTGCGTTGGTCTGTGCCTTTTAGATTAATTCTAGGAACATTTTTTGCCCCTGCTAAGGGTGAATTTTATTTCCTGTTCCTAATTGCTCTAGTGTAGTTCGTGCTGTGAGCAATTTTCTTGAACTGCTGCAGCCTGTGTGGTGAAGGTACTCCCAGAGTGTTAGGTGGGGAACACCAGGATTTTGATCCAGTCCAGATAAAGGGATTTGATTTGATTTATTATTGTCACCTATGTTGAGATAGTGAAAAATATTGTTTTGTGTGCTAACCAAACAAATCATACTGTATCTCTGTGGGCGGCACGGTGGCACAGTGGTTAGCACTGCTGCCTCGCAGCGCCAGAGACCCGGGTTCAATTCCCGACTCAGGCGAAAAATATTGTTTTGTGTGCTAACCAAACAAATCATACTGTATCTCAGTACAACAGAGTAATGCAGAATATAGTGTTACAGCTACAGAGAAGGTGCAGAGAAAGATCAGCTCTACAATGAGAGATCCATTCATAAATCTGATTACGTTGAGGAAGAAGCTGTTTTTGAATCTGTTGGTATTTGTTTTCAAACTTTTGTATCTTCTACCCAATGGAAGAGGGTGGTAGAAAGTATAACCAGGGTGGAATGGGTCTTTGATTATGTTGGCTGCTTCCCTGAGGCAGTGGGAAGTGTAGACCAAGTCAGTGGAAGGAAGGCTAGTTTACGTGATGGACTGGGCTGCATTCACAACTCTCTGTAATTTCTTCCAGTCTTGGTAAGAGCTGTTGCCATACTAAACTGTGATGCATTTGGTTAGCTTCATAGAACCATACAACACAGAAACAGACTCTTCAGTCCAACCAGTCCATGCTAACCAAAATGCCAAACTAAACTAGTCCCACTTGCCTGCACATGGCCCAAATCCTTCCAAACATTTCTTATTTATGTACCAATCTAAATGTCTTTTAAACATTGCAACTTTACACATATCCACCACTTCCTCTGGAAGTACATTCCACACATGAACCACTGTTTATGTAAAAAAAAAATCCCTCATGTCTTTTATAACTCTTTCTCCTCTCACCTTAAGAATACACCCCCTTGTCTTGAAAACCCCCATGCTAGGGAAAAGACCCATGCCATTCACCTTATCTATACCCTCCTGATATTATAAGTCTCTATAAGATCACCCCTCAACCTCCAATGCTCCAGTGAAAAAAGTCCCAACCTAACTAGCCTTTCCTTATAACTCAAACCAGGCAACATCCTGGTAATTTTTTTAGGATGCTTTGTCTGGTGCAACTGTGAAAATTGGTAAGAGTTATTACAAACATGCCAAATGTCCTTAGGCTTCTAAGGATGGAGAAGCATTGGTATGATTTCTTGATATAGCATCAATGTAGAGTTTTGATGATATTTACTCCTATAAACTTGAAGTTGTCAACCAGCTCCACCTCAGCACCATTGATACAGAGAGGGGCGTGTCCTCCAATCCACTTCCTGACATCAATGACGAGCTCCTTCATTTTGCTGACATTGAGGGAGAGATTGTTGTCTTCATACCATAAAGGTGATGGTAATATATGTCCAGATTGGGATGGTGTGTGATTTCAGACAGAAACTTGAACACATTCCCATGCTGACATTGCTCTTGTCCTTCAAGGTAGTTGGGGCCATGATTTTGGTAATTGATACCAACAAATTTAGGCAGTTTGCTGTTATTTGGAGTAAATAAAATTATGGAAGAAATGCCCTAAGAGAGCATTTTCTCCACATGTACTGGTAAAATGGATTTCCACATGATCAATGAAATTTAATGCAGAGAACTTATGAAATGATACTTTTTTAGTAGAAAATTTAAAAAGAATGAATCTTATTTAAAAAAAGACACAGGAAAAGAAAAAACTACAATTTGTCCATCATTCCAATAAGCCCACGGCAGGCACCATCTCCCTGGCTCTATATCCATCCCTGAAACATCTGGATAACAAAGACACTTGCTTCAGATTCTTGTTTGTTGACTTCAGCTCTGCTTTCAACATCATCATTCCAATAAAACCCATCTTTAAACTCCGAGAACTAGGATTCTGCTTCCCCCGCTGCAACTAAACCCTTGACATCCTGACCAGCAGACCGCAGTCAGTAAGAGAATTGGCAACATCTTCTCCACAATAATCTTTAACACCAGCGTCCTGCAAGGCTGCATACTCAACCCCTGACTATACTTCTTATACACTCACAAATATGTGGCCAAATTCCACTCTAACTTCATTTACAAATTTGCTGATAACACCATAGTAGTGGATCAGATGTCAAACAATGAGGAAATAGAGTAGAGGAAAGAGAAATACAGCTTAGTGGCACTGTTTAAAGAAAACAATCTCTTTTTCAATGTCAGCAAAAAGGAGCTTTTCATTGACTTCAGGAAGCGGAGTGGAGAACATGCCCCTGTCTGTATGAATGGTGCGGAGGTGGAGGTGGTCAAGAGCTTCAGGTTCCCAGGAGTAAATATCACCAACAATCTATCCTGGTCCATCCACATTGACACTACAGTCAAGAAAGCACCACCAACACCACTACTTCCTCAGGAGGTTACGGAAATTTGGCATGTCCATAATGACTCTTTATAGATGCACCATAGAAAGTATCCTATCTAGATGCATCACAACTTGTTATGTCAACTGCTCTGCCCATGACTATATGCAATTACAGAGAGTTGTAAACGCAGCCCAGTCTATCACGAAAACCAGCTATCTTTCCATTGACTCCGTCTTTCCTTCCCGCTACCTTGGGAAAGCAGCCAACATAATCAAAGATCCGTACCACCCCGGTTATGCAGTTCTTCACCTTCTTCCATCAAGCAGAAAATACAAAAGCTTGAAAATATGCACCAAGAGTTTTAAGAAAAGCTTCTTCCTTGCTGTTATCAGACTTATGACCACCCATATATTGGAGTTGATCTTTGTCTGCACATTCTCTGTAACTGTAACAGTATATTCTCCATTCTGCATTCTGTTCTTTTACCCTGATGTACTTGTGTAAGGTATGATTTGTCTGGATAGCCCACATAACAATACCTTTCACTGTTTCTCAGTACACGTGACAATAATTAATCAAATCACAAGAGGGACAGAGAATGCATGTACAAAAATATCACATCAGGGTAAGCCAGTCAAAAAGACTGTTGAATGTTAAGGCCTTGCGTTTAAAATCATTTAATGTATTCTCCTTTCTCCCACCCATACACCTGAAGGGTGTACCTTACGGTCCTTTTGCCCGCCCTCTGTGCAGGCTCTGACCACGCCCCTCTGTGGGCTCTGACCCCGCCCTATGTGTGTATCGTGACTCCGCCCCCTGTGACAGCTCTAACACCGCCTCATGTGTGTGGTGTGAGCTCGACAGCTGCGCGCGCATGGCTCCGCCCCCTCGGTGTTCTGTGACCCCGCCCCAACGTGCGTGCTCTGATGCCACCCACTGAGTGCTCAGACCCGCCTCCTGCGTGCACCTTGGTCCCGCCCACTGCCCCTCACGCCCCAGGACGAATTCTGCCTGGGCCCCACTCCCCCCAACAAAACAGCCATCGGACCTCGATCAATGTGAGCGTACCGTCCCGCCCCCTGCGTTCGCACTCTGGCACCGCCCACCGATTGTTTTCGCATCCCACCCCCTTTGCATGCTCGGGCCTCGCTCCTGGAAGTGACGGTTGATGGGAATTTGCGCGCCAAAAAGGGCTGCGCTTGTTGACACAAACCCGGCGGTTGATATGCGCTGTGTTAAAACTCGCAAGGTTTCATGAAACACCGCCCCTCACCCCACGTTTTGCTAATCCCCCTTGACTCCTCCTCCTCCTCCCCTCTTGACACGCCGTGGAGGGGGTGAAGGGGAAAACATCCCGGAGGAGAGAAATCTGAGTGTATTCACAGGGTGAAAAAGCAAACACAACATCCCGGTTGGGACCTGAGTGAAGTGTGAGTGTGTGAGAGAGAGTGGAGACAGGAAGCTTCATGATGCTTGGCTCTGAGGCTGCAGAGGAGGCAGCGTCCAGTGGGGTCCACATGCAGAAAGATTGCAGCCTGCACACACGTGCCAGGTAAACGATTTGTGATAAATACAGCAACTTCCTGGCAATTCCTGCCCCTGCCGTAAATCTCAGGAGGTGTATTTACCCGGAGCTGAATTTGTTTGATTCTTGAAGTGTCCTTTATCATAACTTTAGGTACAACTAGCAAACTGCGTATCCACACTTGGAAGGAAGTAAAATGGCAGTTGGCCACCCTCGGTAGACCCCTGGTGTTTGGGGATTTGTTTCTGCTGAGGTTTGATAGGTCCTGATATTAAATTAATCTAGTTCCATTTGCTCGCACATGGCCCCCATCCCTCTAAACCCTTACCATTCATGTACCCATCCAGATGCCTTTTAAATGCTGCAATTGTACCAGCCTCCTCCACCACCACCTCTGGCAGCTCATTCCATACATGCACCACTCTTATCGTGAAAACATTGCCCCTTAGGTCTTTTTCAAATCTTTACCCTCTTACCCTGAACCTATGCCCTCTTGTTGATGTTTTTTAAAAAAAAATCATTCATGGGATGAGGGCATCACTGGCTAAGCCAGCATTTATTGCCCAGAGGGCAGTTAAGAGTCAACTACATTGCTGTGGATCTGGAGTCGCATGTAGCCAGAGCAGGTGAGGATGGCAGTGTCCTTCTCTGAAGGACATTAATGAATCAGTTCATATACCCATCAAGATACCTTTTTAAATGTTATAATTGTACAAGCCTCCACCCCTTCCTCTGGCAGCTCGTTCCATTCTTTATGTTCCCAGTAAAGTATCTTAATATGGTTTGCTGCCTTCTCAAATAAACCTCATCCATTTCAGTTGGTCACAAACTCCTATGACTCTGAGCCTGAGGAACTCCACTAACTTAAAACCATCTAAAGCTGTGGAGTGGTATAGCAACATAATACCCCTCTTCCATCTTGGATCTATTAGAGTTCCTACAGTGTGGAAACAGGCCCTTTAGCCCAACAAGTCCAATAATATGCTCACCATTGACTTAAGACTGACTGGTCTGTAATTCACAGGATTATCCCTGTTCCCTTTCTTGAACAAGTGAATAACATTTGCCACTCTCCAATCATCTGGCATTACTCCAAAAAGATCATCACCAAAGGCGCAGCAATCTCTTCCCTCGCTTCCCATAGCGATCTTGGGTGTGTCCCCTTGGGTCTGGCCTTATCCTTACATTTTCAAAATTTTCAGCACATCCTCCTTTTTAACATCAACCTGTTTGAGCATATCACCCTGTTTCATGCTGTCCTCACAAATGACAAGGCCCCTCTCAGCAGTAAATACTGAAGCAAAGTATTCATTAAGGACCTCGCCTACCACCTCTGACTCCAGGCACAAGTTCCCTCCACTCTCCTTGATCGTCCCAAGCCTTGCTCTGGCCATCCTCTTGTTCCTTGCATTAGTGTAGAATGCCTTGCGGTTTTCCTTAATTCTACCCTGTCCATTCCTTTTACATGCCCCCTTCTAGCTTTCCTAAGTCCATTCTTCAGTTCCTTCCTGGCTACCTTGTAACTCTGTAGAGCCCTGTCTGGTCCTTGCTTCCTCAACCTTGATTGAGCTTCCTTCTTCCTTTTGACTAGATCCCTTGTCACCCATAGTTGCTTACACTGCCATCCTTTTCTTGCCTCAGTGGGACAAGTGCTGCCTAAACAACCTCCACATTTCTGTCGTGTATGTTCCTGAGGACATCTGTTCCCAATTTAGGTACTCCAGTTCCTGCCCAGTAGCATTGTAATCACCTCTCCCCCATTTAAATACTTTCCCATACCGTCTGCTACTATCTGTCTCCATGGTGATACTAAAGTCAGGGAGTTGCGATCACTACCACCGAAATGCTCTCCCACCGAGAGTTCTGACATTTGGCCTGGTTCATTGCCAAGCACCAAATCCAAGATGGCCTCCCCTCTAGTTGGCCTATTTACATATTGAGTCTGGAATCCTTCCTGGACGCACCTGACATAAACTGCTCCATCTGAACTCCTTGAACTAAGGAGGTTCCAAGTTAAAGTCGCCCATGACAACAGCCCTGTTACTTACACCAAGATCTGTCTCCCAATCTGCTTCTCCATGTCTGTGTTGCTATTGGGTGATCTGTATAAAACTCCCAATGAAGTGACTAGTCCTTTTTCTGTTTCTGATTTTCACCCGTACTTAGGGAAACCCTCGATGACTTCTCTTTCAGCTGCTGTGATAGTCTCCCTGATTAGCCATGCCACTCTCCCACCACTTTAACCCCCGTCCATTCCTTTTGAAACATCTCAACCCTGGAACATCCAACAGCCATTCCTGCCCCTGTGATATTCAAATCTCTATAATGGCCACCATGGTTCCAAGTAGTGATCCATGCTATTAAGTTCATCACCCTTAATCCTAATACTATTTGTGTTAAAATAGACACACTTCAACCCATCACACTGACTGTGACTTTGCCCTATCAACTATCTATTCGTCCGCTGCACACTGTATCTGGCTGTTCACTAGCTACTCCATCGTCTGATCCGTAGCTCCGGTCCCCACCCCGCTGCCAACTAGTTTAAACCCTCCTGAAGAGCACCAGCAAACCTCCCGCCTAGGATATTGGTACCCCACTATATCCAATTCCACTGAGCACTGGATCCTGAATGCTGACTCCATACTTCACTTGCAAAAGCCAAGCCAACAATGCAATTCCAGTGAGCAGCTTCAGTTTATCTAAAGCTCAAAAACAAACAATCAAGGCAGTTTCTGCTCAGTTTACACAGGTCTTTTAATCTGAATTTTAATATTCCAAAATTTCTACTCATCAAGATTGTTGCCTGTGAAATGTTTTATTTATACACTTCAATCAATTTAATACTCCAAAAACATTTAGCCAGGGCACTCTTACCTTATCAGATGAACAGAGGACTGCAATTAAAACTTAGTTTTGTTCCTGCTCTCGCTCTTGCTTTCTTGGGCTCATCATGGGGATATGGGAATCGACTGTGTTTGTGTCTGGCTTTTGCTAAATTCCCATTCCAGTCCCTCAGTCTGAGGTGTGTCAGAAAAGCACGTCACACATTTGTCTGACATTCCAGGAGATAGGTCTTAGCCCTTCTTGTGACTGACTCTAGGGTTTACCAATACCCTCAACTAACTTAGCTTCAAATTCTGCCGTTTGTTTGTCTCCCTTTTCAAATCACCTGGTTAATAGTCCACTTACTGGTCAGTTGCCTGTTTTCTCATTTATGTTGTTGGATTTCCATTAAATTATTATCTTAACTTTAAGTTTGTACCAGATTGATTATAGATGGATACAGGGAATCTTTATCTAAGTGTGGTAGAGGTGCGCCGGGGTTTGGATCATTGTCATATTCCCTGCCCTGAACTGAAGAATGTGCGGTTTCATCCTCAATCAATCACCAACTGGGATCACTCCTTTTGTCCCCTAATTTTTGTCTGGGTCCCAAAGTACAGAGAAACACTTTCTGGATGGAAAGTTGTGATTGCAAGATATCAATCTCTTGTTGTCATTTAGAATGTTCCTTCAGCTATGTTTGATGCAGTACTTTGCTGATGTCTGGAAATCTTTACATTCACCCTCTAGTTTCTTAACATCTGACTCCAAAACCTGCCTCCATGCTTTTTTTGGTATTTCTGTTCAATGTCTCAAATTGACTTTGATCATTTGAGACGTTGAGAAGATTGCCAATTTTCTCTTGATTGGCCATCTCTGAGAATTTAACTTTCCCTTTAACTCAGTGTTTTCCAACTGGAAAGTAGCCTTTTCCTGACAGTCTCGAGGGCATTGTTTCTGTTTTAGATCTGCATTTTCAAACTTCAACTCACCTCAGCATTTCTCTTTTAACGTATACTTCACGTACCAAGTTTCTACAAAAAGACAACAAATTCCCATCAGCCCATCCTCTCTGGGTGTGCACTTTCCCTTGGACTTTCTAACAGACTCTGACAAATGATCCAGTGCAGTGGGACTTGTAACATCACAAGCTTCCCAAAACTCTATCCACTTCTTATTCAAATATTCCTTAACCAAGCTCTCCCATTCAGATCAATTGTCTGGCATGATTTCAAAGCCAAATTCAATAATACAAAAATTTAAATGTTCTGATTAAATCTGAAAGTTTGTTACCTTTTGAATTCCTGGCTGTCACATGGGGCAGCTGCCCTCTTAAATCGGGCTCTGGCAGGATTTCCAAGAATACAAGACTGGTAGGTTCAACTTCAGAACAACTTAAAAGTCACTTCTTATAAAAGCCCACCCAGGGACGGAAGTTGCTTGGATAAATCACCACAAATTACCTTTAATTCAGCTATTTCTTAAGAAATCTCAACAGACAGTCAAGTACTGAAATAATGATTGAAACTTTATTGCATGTAGCAACCAAAGTAAAACCCCTCAAGTAAGCAAGTTAAGCCTCACAACCCAACTTGGCTGTTACGCAGTTAATGATGGAATCTGGCCAGCATTTCACCAACAGTGAATGTCTCCAGAAGTTTCCAGGGTTTGATCCTTGTGCACTGTTTTTCTTCAAAGTTCTGCTTCTGACTTGATCTGATGTTGGATTCTTATACAATTTTCTCTCCTTTAAGTTTGTGGTGTGACATTATTGATGATTCAGTAGAATCATTCATCACCAACTTTGATTACACCACCAGAGAGCTCAAGTCTTAGCTTGCCTTCTCATCAGATGTAGCTGCTCTGCTCCTTGTTACTTTTGGGGTTTGGTGTCTTTTTTTTAGATATTTTTATTAGAAATTTAACATTTTTACAAGTTTACAAAAATAAACAAAACTCTCAAGTACAAACATTGATATACAATTAAATCTTAAATATACAATAGCCAAAATTTAACAAAAGAAAAATACCGAGAAAGAAAAAAAACAAAACTCAACTAACTACTAATCTAACCTACAACTAACCAGAGTGTATATTTAAGTCTCTTACATTATTCAAATAAGAGAGAAAAAAAACCCCCAAAAACAACAACGGATAACATAGAAATTGGGTAGTGAGATACATGCTCGAAATGTGTTAACATCAAATGAAACAAAACCTGTATTCGTGCGGGATTCCTCTCCCAAGAGGCCCCTGACCAGCCAGGTTCGTAATCTCAATTAAATAAAAGTCCTTGTTAGGATAGCTGAAATATCTGTATTTATGTAATTCAAGAAGGGCTGCCATATTTGGTCTTTCGCACCATATTTGTAAGGAAGTCAAGGGGAATACATTCCATAATTAATCTTTGTCAATTTGAAAGTCCAGGGAGGCCCTCAGCCACCCAGTTTACCAAAATATTTTTCCTTGCACAGAAAGAGAGAATAGAAAATAGTCTCTTCCCGTACATGCCAGGGAGGGAAAGTTCGAAAAGCCCAAAAGGAGAGATACAGCGTCCACTTTAATTTCCGTTCCTAAAATTTCTGTGGATGCTGCCTGAATTGCTGTGCTCTTCCAGCACCACTGATCCAGAATCTGGTTTCCAGCATCTGCAGTCATTGTTTTTACCTCGTACTTACTACTTTAGTCCAGTATCTACGGATCTTATGACAGGTCCATAGGCAATGTACAAGAGTGCCCACCTCTATTTTACATTTGGGACACGTTGGAGATGCTCCTGCCTTAAATTTTGCCAATCGAACCGGTGCTATATGGGCCCTATGAAGTATCTTCAGCTGGATAGCCTGAGTTCTGTTACAGATGGTGATTCTTCTGGCGTTTTCCCAAATGTCATTCCA
>NC_057711.1:23683704-23707020 GCF_004010195.1 Chiloscyllium plagiosum | reverse complement strand
CCATACATCTACTGATCCTAATTCTTTGTTCAGATCCATCAATTGTCTAGATCTGGGAGATACTCCTGCAGTACTCTTGGGAATCCTGTCTATTTCCGGATCCATAATACAGTTAAAGTCTCCCCCTATAATTATATGACGGGCATCAAAAGCCATCAGTTTTGAAAAGGCTTCCGTTATAAATTTAAAGGGGTGTGCCGGAGGGCAGTACGAATTTAAAATCCCATATTCCTCTCCATTTATGAGGGCTTTAATCAAGATATATCGTCCAGATTCGTCTTTTATCTGCTTTAGGATTTTGAAAGGGAAATTCTTCCGAATAAGAATAACAACTCCCCTGCTTTTTGAGCTAAAAGAAGAAAAAAAGGCCTGACCAAATCCACCCTGTCGTAATTTCAAGTGTTCTTTATCCAATAAGTGTGTCTCCTGTAGGAGAGCTATATCAACTCTTTCTTTCTTAAGATTTGATAATATTTTCTTCCTTTTGAGTGGCGAATTACTCCCCTTGACATTCCAGGTGCACCACTTAACCGACTGATCAACCATAATCATCGGCAATTCCGAGACCCCTCGGGAGGGGAAACCCTATCCGAACATTCCGAGCATAGAGCATATAAAATTCACAAAAATAAAGGCTCTCTAATACACTCACAACAGTATAATAAAAAACTATTTCTAAATAATAAAAAAAAGTATTTAAATGGAGATTTTCTCCCTTATTCCCAGGGGGTGTCACTTCCTTTTCAAAGGTCCATCGTATCCTTTCCCAACCAATGCCCCACCCTTGACCCAGGCACTCCTCAATAGGATAAGGAGAATTCAGATATAATACAAAGCTAGAGTTAACAGTGAGCACCCTACCCCTACCACCCCCCCACCCACACCAACACCTGGATATATTTGGTAATGTTAATACCATGTATAAACGTATATAACTATAAAATTACAACCTCAACAAATAATAATTAAATATAATAATACAAAATAACAAGGGAAAACAACCCCGCTCCTCGAGACAGAGGTAAAATAGAATAAGGTAACCTCCTCCCCCCACCAACATTAACTAAACCCTCCGGCTTATATATATCTATATATTTATATATACACACACACATATATATACATACCCACATACATACATAGAATAATAAAAAAAACAATCCCAAGGTGGGGAGGAAATCGTTAAATAGAGAACAAATAAATAAATCCCTCTCCCCACCCCCCAAGATAATATTAAACAGGAAGGTAAGAAAAAGGGGGGGATATAAACCGGAGTGGGGGAAAGGCAAACCAACATCCATTATCTCTTACAATTTATCTAAGAGAGTCCAAAAATTCCTTAGCCTTTTCTGGCGATCCGAAGTTATACACTGATCCTTCATGGTTAAAGCGTAGCGTCGCTGGGTAGCGTAAGGAGTACTGAATATTTAAGTCCCTTAAACACTTCTTCGCCTCATCGAATGCCTTCCTCTTTCGGACCAGAGCTGGGGAAAAGTCCTGGAATAACATGATCTAGGATCCTTTATAGATCATGGCTTGGGAATCTTTTCCAAGATTTCTAGAAGCTTCTAGGAGTATCTGCCTCTCCCTATAGCTCTGCAGACGGAACAGACTGGGCGGGGGCGCTGGTTCGAGCTGGGCCCGCGTATTGTGACCCGGTAGGCCCATTCCACCCTTACCTGGCCTGATCCAGCCTCCAGATTTAAAAGCTGTGGCAGCCACTGCTCGAGAAACGCTGTAAGCTGGCCTTCCTCTTCCCGTTCGGGAAGGCCCAACAAACGAATATTTTTTCGACGACCTCGATTATCGAGGGTCATCAATGTGATTCTCTAAGGTCCGGACTCGCTGTTCGAGAGTCCGGACCCGATCCACGGCCGATTGCGCTGTAGTTTCGGAGGTCGCGGCCTTTAGCTCAGCCCCTCCGACTTGGCGCTCGATTTCTTTAATGTCTCGGTCGTGCTTTTGCAGCGCGGCCGAGAGTGAGTCCCATCGACTTCGGGATTCTTCAATGAAAGCATCGATCTTCGCATCGAGTTTAGAGATTATTTCCACAAGGCTTGCCACCGTAGGTAAGTCCCCCGGGGCGGCTGTGGACGCCTCTGCTGCAGCTGGAGAGGGTGGGGGAGGGATTCCTGCCTGCTGAGAGCTGCGGGCTCCCTTCTCTTTGGTCATTTTTACTAAAGATTAGATTGTTTAAATTTAATATTAAGCAACTAATTAAATTAAACAGCTATTTTAAATGATTTGGTGAGTGTGGTGGGGGTGGGTGACCCACTTTACCCAAGTCTTGGGAGGAGCACTATCGACTCAGACATGCTGGGACGCCGCCATCTTGGATCCCCTGGTACCTGTTTAAACCACAGCTTTTCCTGCACTTAACTACTTAAATTATTATGCAGGCCAATCCTTGTCCTTTGTAGCAATAAACCATCCAGTTTATCAGGCAGGTGTCATAGCAGTTTTGTTTATGCAATCTGGCCAAAACATGGCTCATTGCTTTCAGTCTCTGTGTAATAACATGTCTTTGTCCCTTTCATCTTGGGTAAAAGGTCATTCCAGAAAGCTGATTCTTTCAACCATGAAGTTATTAAAGTTGTGAAGTTTACATTGCCACAAGTTGGTTTTAGATGATTATGACCTCTCTTGGTACTGTTAGCTGTTTCAAGGATGCTGATATTAGTACGTCTGTCTCCCAACTGATGTGTCGAATCCGTCTCACACAATACACAGATTGTACTTCCCAAGGTGGTATTCATATGTAGTTCAAGTTTCAGAGCCATGTAGAAGAATCAGAGGATGACTGTCTTATACACAAGGCTCTTGGTTTCAGCATGGCTATCACAGACATCAAAGACTCTCATTTTTAGATGTCCTAAGATGGTGCTTACAGATTTGATGTCTTTGATTCAATGTCAGCCTTAGATGAGAGGTAGCTTGAACTTTATTGCTGGAACAGCACAGCAGGTCAGGCAGCATCTAGGGAACAGAAGATTCGACGTTTCGGGCACATGCCCTTTTGGTAAGCGGAATGTTCCATGTTTGGGAAGGTTTCTCTGTTGATCTTAATGGAGACATGGACTGGGATTGGTTGACAAAGGCTTTGAATCTTCTTGAGGTTGAAGTAAGATCTATCCTTCAGTCTGCTTCTGCAAAGACATTAAATGAAGATTCTCTTTCAAAAAAAGGAGCGATAACATTGTCATTCACATACTGAAGTTCTTGTAAGCAAGATTAGTATCGTTTTCTTCTTGCATTTCAACCAGTTAGGTTGTAAAGTTTTCTGTCCATCCTATAGCCAATGTCTACACCACTGGGAAGTTTCATCTTGACAAGATGAAGAATGGTGAAAATGAAGATGGAAGCAAGGGTAGAGGCGATGATACATTCCTGTCTTGGCCCCAGAGGATTCTTTGATTTACCGTCAGTGAGAACTGTCACTTACATCTCCTTGCAGAGGAGATGGAGGATGTTGATGAATTTAACTTGGCAGCCAATCTTTAACAGACTCATCTTGATTGACTCAGTCAAAAGCCTTGGTCAGATCGATTGAAGGTCATGTCGAGTGGTTAGTGTTATTCCTGGCATTTCTCGTGGAGTTGCTGAGCAGTGAAAATTAACTTACCACTCCAAAGACCTTTAATCACCTCTTAAAGCTGTCAGTCAAAATGCCAAGTCACCCATTTACTCAGATAAGTGGTTTTGGCCCTTTTGAAATCCAACTGTTAAACAATTGAATCTACTGAAATTGCAAAAAGAAATGCTTAATGGTTTTTTAACTAAGCTGCATCTGATGGTCCATCAATTGATGCACTCAAGCAGTAAATGTCCATTTTTAACCTTTTAAGTTAAAGTACAGACCATGTTTTTCTTTTTTTTTTAATTTTTAAAGGGCTGTAAATTCCATTTACTTCAGAGTATGACATTTGAACAGATATTGAATCTAGTCTCCACAATTTACTCAGCCTCTCATTGAAGGAAACCCCCCCCCTTACTCATGAACTGCTCCAGTGACTCTATAATGTACTACCTCCAAGGCAGAGAAATGCTAGTCTCTCATGCCTTTTCAGAAGTGTGAAATTGAAAGGTTCAATTCGTCTTCATGCACATTAGGTAGGGAATGTTGAAAATCATGGAATTAAGGAAGCTTTTCAGTTTCAGACTTGGCCCATGGTGATACAATTAAAAGTATATTCATAGGAACCAAAAATACTGTTCAGGTCTTAATAATAAATTCATAAAGATTGCAATAACATGCCAGAAAAAAAATGCCCTGTTAACTGCTTCCCCTAAAATTCAGGCTTTAATTTTAAATTTGTACATCACTCGGATCACTTATTTTCACCATTAGATTTTAGATTACTTACAGTGTGGAAACAGGCCCTTCAGCCCAACAAGTCCACACCGCCCCGCCGAAGTGCAACCCACCTATACCCCTACATTTACCCCTTACCTAACACTACGGGCAATTTAGCATGGCCAATTCACCTGACCTGCACATCTTTGGACTGTGGGAGGAAACCGGAGCACCCGGAGGAAACCCACGCAGACACGGGGAGAACGTGCAAACTCCACACAGACAGTCGCCTGAGGCGGGAATTGAACCCGGGTCTCTGGCGCTGTGAGGCAGCAGTGCTAACCACTGTGCCACCGTGCCGCCCAATATTCAGACTTTGCCTCTGCTTCAGCTCATCAACTGGAACCCTTCCTGTTTGTTACTTCTAGGTTCTACTATTCTGGTGCATCCCTCTCTGGTCTCCAACATTCTATCTGATCGTAACTTGAGGTCATCCAAAATCATATTGCCTCTGTCCTAACTTGCAGCAAGCCCTCTGCTCGCTAACTTACATTGGCTTCTTGTGGAGGAATGTCTTTATCTTGGGATTGAAATGTGTTGCTGGAAAAGCGCAGCAGGTCAGGCAGCATCTAGGGAACAGGAGAATCGACGTTTCGGGCATTAGCCCTTCTTCAGGAAAATATCTTGGGATTCTCAATCTTGGTTCCAAATCCCTCTGTGGTCTCCTCTCCCTAGTTTTGTAATCTCTTCCAACCCTACAATCCTCTGAGATATCTGCACTCTCTAATTGTAACTCATTGAGCATCCCTGATTTTCCTTGCTTCACCACTGGTAACTGCGATTTTACCCCACCACTCTGGATTCCCACCTTATATACCTTTCTGTGTCTCTAACTCGTTTTTCATCTTAAAACTTGGCTTCTTTCTCGGCTTTTTGTCATAGAGTCACACAGCCCGAAAACAGACCCTTTGGTCCAACCAGTGCATTCCGAACGTGATTCCAAGTTAAACTAGTCCCACCCTCCTGCTCCTGGCCCATATTATTTTGTTAGTCACTATACTAACTTTTGTGTTTTTATTGTTGCTTTTCTTTGAGCCATTGTAAATACATTAAACTTTCAGGTACAGTTACAAGGCTGTACATTAATCAGCCCAGCAGGTTACAAGGCAGGGATCAACAGCTGATCATAAAAAGCTCCATGAGGGAACAAGGAGGCTATTCCGCTTATTGAATCCATAGAGGAAAAAAAAACAATGTCAACTGCACTATACGTGTTTGCATACAGTACTTACAGTCACTGTGTCTACGTATCAGAGGAAATCCCACCCTTCTGCATGCTTGCCCATGTATTTTCCAACCCAGAAATTAAGTATTTCTTTCTTTGAACGAAAAAGAAAATCTCCTTACAATTCAGCCAAAGTAGGACAGTTTCACTAACAGTTGCTGTTTACCCTGAAGAGGAGGAAAGTATATAAATAAATTAAAAACTGATTTTGTCTGGCCGACTCAGCAGGTGAATCAACATCTGAGCGAAGAAGGCGGTTTAGTAAAATGAATTGATGTAAAAGCTTCTTTCACCTTGTACGGATTAAAGCTCTTCAACACTAAACCTGCAATCTAAACTGGGCATTTATTTCCCTAATGCTGATAAGCCAACTTTTTTTAGTTTTATTTCTGATTCAATTTAAGCTTGGCTCTGCTGAAACCCTCAGTACAAGATTCTATTCCAGCATATTTTCTGGATCTGACGGTTGTAGTACTTAATTACCACGGCATTATTTCCTTGTATAATCCAGTTGTGATTTTTCCTCCTCATCCCTTCCTTGCCTCTTCTATAAAGTGCAAATTTCTGTAACTTGAAGATTCATTTATCTTTATATCAATCTGCTTATTCTGTTTGCATTCACAGCTGAACTCTCATAACACGTGAATGAAGTCATCTGTATAATTGAGCAAAATCTCAACATCTGCTGAAATGAGCTGACCTTACCTGTATTTTTAGATTATGTATTATTTTTCTCTCTGTTGGTGTGCTGAGAGTTTCGAGCATTTGTTATTTTTTTCCCTGTTTTATATCTCTGGCTGTATTTTCATAGCTTTTATATTGTCTGCAGAACTATAGGGGCTGGGTTACAATTCCATGCTTTTGCTCAACTGTGTGGAAGGAATTCTGTGCAAGGCTCCCTGTGATTTATTCCTGTTTGATAGATTGGCTGTTGTGTCAACTAATGCAAAATAAAATGAGAGCAGTGGAGCAAATAGTGCCTGTATGATGAGATTCTCTTTAATTTTATTACAGGGGTGATGCAGTATCATGCAAAAAACGAGAGGACTATCTTGAGTGGTCAGAGTATTTTATGGCAGTTGCTTTTCTGTCAGCGCAGAGGAGCAAGGACCCAAACTCGCAGGTAAGAGTTAATGAGTATAAGGAACCACTGCTCACAAAACCAGTACTCAACTCTCACACAATGTAGGATTCAGTTGTTTGCTTGTTTCATTGTCTTTGGGCAAATTCTGAGCAATGACTATTTTTACCTCTTGAAGGTTGTTGCCTGGACATATCTCCCCTCATGTCTATTTGCATCCTTTTTCTCTTACCCTTTCTCTCTGTCACCTCTGATTTATCATCACTATTCTGGTCACTGCTCCTCTGGACTTGCTTTTCTTGTTCATTTTGTGCATCTAACGTATTGTTGTACTTGCTGTTCTATCTCTTTGCATTATATTTTGGGGGTTCTCCTAAACTTATGCTTATAAAGGAGTATTTGACTCCAAACCACACAAAGCAATATGCGGGCAGGTGACCAAATATTTTGTCAGAGTGGTGAAGTTTTAAGGAGTATATGAAGAGAGGGAAAGAATGGTTAAATTAGAATCGATTACTGATAGCGTGGAAACAGGTCCTTCGGCCCAACAAGTCCACACCAAAGATACATTATCTGATACATTATCTCATTTGTGACTCTCAAGAGAGCTATTTTGGATTATTGGAACTGCAACATGCAAATAGAAAATTCTGTCATACCGCAGGGGGTGGATTTGCTCAGTTGATTGGATGACTGGTTTGCAATGCAGAATGATGCCAACAACATGGGTTTGATTCCTGCACCTCCTGAGGTCACCATAAATTACTCTCTTTCTCGACCTCTTCCTTTGTCTGAGGGATGGTAACCCTCTGGTTAAACCACCATCAGTCATCCCTCTCTAATGAAACAGCACTATATGGCCCTGTGGAAGAATGGCAACGCTACTCTTTCCTTTTCTGTTCCCTAGAGATTCTTCTGCAACAAGCCTATGAATTAGTCCATTCTCAGTGTATAATACAAGATCTAAGTTGATTATATTAGTTGGTTGATTAACATACTGCTTGACAAAAATATCTTGAACACATTCCAGGAATTCTTCCTGCACAACGTTGGCACTCAGTTGATTTGTCCGTCATATGTAAAGTGATATCACCCATGATTACAGCATTATCATGGATTTATTCCATTGCCATAGCTGTTTGGTGGCCTATAAGTCATTCCTGTCAATATTTACTGCCCCTCCAAACAGATTCTGTGTCCTGTTCTTCCAATCTGGATCCTTTCTTATTACACTGATCTTGTCTCCTATTATCAGCACTTCCCAGTCATTTTATTTTCTCCTGTCTTACCTAAATGTTGAATATCCTTTAATTTTTCTAATCTTAGTCACTCTGTGGTTACATCTCCTCAATTGCAATTAAATCATATCCTGTTCCTTCCACTAACACCATCTATCATCAGTAGTGAAGAAAGGTCACTTGACTCACTGCATAGGTGCTGTCAGGTCTGCTGAGTTTCCCCAGCAATTTCTGTCTTTGTATCAGTTGATCTACCTTCTGAATGCTCTGAGCATTGAGAACACTTTTTTTAATCCCACATATTCTATAACTTGTCTCTGGTTGATTCTCAGATTTATTTCTGCTGATTTCCACTTTCATTTATAGCCTTTCTACTTCACATAACCAATGATGTTTTTGCTTGGTAAGGGACAGTCAGCAGTGAGTGTGAACTAGGGATACTAGAAAGCTGGAGCACTACTCTCCTCCAGATGGTTTCAGATTGCATCATATGTAATGCAGGAATACAGAAAACTCTGTGGGAGCAGTACCGAGTGAAGGCTCGGCTTGGGAACTACCTGATGTTACAGCCTCATGAGTACTGTTGAAATCCCTGGTGGTAAGTACTTTCTGTTCAGATGGAGTTTCACCATCATAGCGAGCAGGCTTTCACAAGATGTGGCTACAGTAAGAAATATCAGAGCAAAGGAAGAAACTTAGTGATATTGCAGACTCTGTGACATTACAAAGATGGAACTAAAATGATGAAGGGATAATTTAAAAACCTAAATAAGTGTAACAAAAGAACAGATTTAAGAGGTTGTAGAAAAAGCAGGAGGTTCATTACTTAAAACGGCAGTAAAGTAGGGAAAGTTTAATAAACCGTGCAAAGTAGGACCCTTCTGGGGGCGGGGAGCAAACATAAAGCAGGGGGAATTATTAGTAGTACTGCAGATGGCATGGATAATCCTGGAAAATCTGTTTAAGGATTAGAATTCATCTTGTTGAGCTATGAAAAGTGGAATTTATTCGGTACAGGTATTAAGAGAACTGGAATCAATAATTAAAGCTGCAAATAGTGAGATGGTTAAGCTGTTAAGGAAGCTGGAATCATTATTTAAAACAACAATTAGCAAGACCCATCTAGAGAGGTTGTGAAAATGGTGGGAATCACCATTTCCTTATCTGAGGAAGGATGTTCTGGTGAGAATCATCCACTTTGGCCACAAAAAGATGATATCTGCACTTTACTTGCAGGATTGGGTTCCTCCATTTTGACTGTAAAAATGCAGGAAAAGTCCTAGTACAGAAATGGACAGAGTCAGCATGGATTTAAAATCATGCTTACTTGATTTTAAATCATGCTTAACAAATCTACTAGAATTATTTGGGAATGAAAGTAGTAAAGATGATAAGGGGGAGCCAGTGGGTGTGGTTTACTTGGACTTTCAGAAGCTTTTGATGTGGTCGCACCTAAAGGATCAACATGTAAAATTAAAGTGCATGGGTTTGG
This sequence comes from Chiloscyllium plagiosum, assembly GCF_004010195.1. Classification (NCBI taxonomy): domain Eukaryota; kingdom Metazoa; phylum Chordata; class Chondrichthyes; order Orectolobiformes; family Hemiscylliidae; genus Chiloscyllium; species Chiloscyllium plagiosum. The sequence goes on along the minus strand of NC_057711.1, from coordinate 23,697,630 downwards.
GGATAGTGATCTGACAGAGGGAGATCTGGTTGGCAGAAAGGAAACAAAGAGTAGGAATAAATGTTTCATTTTCCAAGTGGCCCATAGTGTCTAGTGAGATACTTCAGGGATCAGCGTTTGGACACAGTATCCACATTTAGATGAGTGAAGTAAATGCAGTATCTCCAAGTTTGCAGATGACACAAAGCTGGGTGAGAGAGGAGGATGCAGAGATGCTTCAGTGTGATTTGGTCAAGTTGTGAGAGTTGGCAAATGCAAAGCAGGTGAAGTATAATATGGATAAATGTGAGGTTATTCACTTTGGTGGCAAAAACAGGCAGGTAGATTATCTGAATAGTGACGATTGGGAAGGGGGAGGGGCAATGAGACCTGAGCGTCTTTGAATACCAATTATACCAATTATACTTGACTCTTGACTCTCAAAATGTTTGCAAAACCAGAGTGGAATGAAATAAACCACTTCATGGGACAACAATCCAGCTCAACACCATCCAGGACAAAGCAGCCCTACGTGCTCCATTAACACCTTGGGTTTGTAAAGGTGTTGAAGTTAGACAATCAGTGTTAATGGACTCTCAATTTATGGCATTGGTCTATTACCTAGTGTTTCCTCAAGTACAAGTTCAGTTGCTTGTACTTTTATATAACAGATAATATGCTATTAGAATTGTTAACATATAAACTTTGGTAATCTACTGAACATAAAGCCAACAAACACAACTAAAGGGTCTGATGTTCTATCCATGCACGTTCTTAGCTCATCACAGTACAAACAATTGCAACAATATGTTTTATGTGGACTTAAAAGATTCTCCAGTTCTTCCTTCATCTGTGCCCATCTTGTTGATATTTTATTTCCCCCTTAGCCTGATATTTTGCCAACCCAAAATTGATTTTACTATAATATTTACCATCTCTCATCAGTACCACTATGATTTGTTTAAAAGTCATTTTCTCTGGGTTATGTGTCAATGCTTTATTGTTTAAAATATGTTTTCTTGCCTTTCAGGTAATAATAACCATTTTATCAAGTAGGTACATATATCTGAGACCTGTTCTTCAGGCATTTTGACTCTCATTGCCTCAAGTTACTTGAAGTGTAACAGCCACTTCTGCAAGGTTGCACTGTTCCTCAAAAATGACACCATGAATTCTTGACTTTCAGGTGATCTTTTGAAAGATCAAAAATTCATGGGTATGGACACTCATATCTCCAGGAGAAAGCTGTCAGTAATTCATTTTATCTGTAGTTTCCTTTCACTTAATATTCCATTTGATTACACCAAAATGAATTGGTGCCATTCAAAGTTGTAGGAACTTTTCCTGTTATTATCTTTTATTCTAATTGGGCTGTCCCATTAGTTACCATTCCATCCAATTCAGGAGCTCTGGAGTGACTATACTGTATATTTTAAAAAAAAGATGTGTTCATAACATCTTTAAAAGAGAAATTAAATACTATTGTGTGTAGGAAGCTTTGCATGGTCAGGAAGGAGCGATCACATTGGGAGTGAACCATAACCAAAGTGAGTATATAGTTTGGGGAATTTGGTGCAGTGGGGACAAGGTGCTTCTTGCTTTTTTTTTTTGGCTCATAGTTTGTAAGGTTATTTTTAAGTTTTTAAGCTCAGGATCAAGGGCCCAGCATGAGTGACTTCACAGCTAAATTATAAGTTCATTGTTTGGTGATAGCTACTAGTTTGACTATCTACTATAGATTACTTTCAATTGATGGTAAATAAGGGAAATATTTATAGGCTATAAACTGAAAGACCATGCATATTTTTAAAAAATTAAATTAAGAACTAAATAATTAAAGTAGAAATGTTGGGCCAGGTGATGTGTTGTAATTGCATGAAGCGGTAGCTGGTAAACCCCATTGTGTTTCATAGTGATCACATCTGTAGCAAGTGTTGGTTGCTTGAGGAGCTTCAGCTCAGAGTTGATGAGCTTTGAGCTGTGACACATTAGGGAGGGGAAGTGTTACCTGGATGTTGTGTTTCACAAGGCCATTGCACCCCTTGGATTAACCACCTCAGAATTGGTCAGTGGTCATGACCAGAAAGGTTTGATTATGAATAAGGTAGGTAGAGGGATCCAGGAGGTAATGCTGAAAGAGTCTCAGCCCTTGAGCTTGTCTAACGGGTTTGAGATTCTTTCTCCCTGTGTGGATGAGAACAGGGGCTATAGGTGGAATGAGCAAACTGAACATAACACTGTGGTACAGAGAACCATTCAAGAGAAAGGCGAAAAGAGAAATGTAGTTGTGATGAGGGATAATATCATCATGGGAGTAAACACTGTTCTCTGTGGCCAGGTGTAAGAAGAGTTCTGAAGGCTGTGATGCCTGTCTGGTGCCTGAGTTCAGGGTATCAGATGAACTGCAGAGTGGGAATTTGAAAGATTCCGTTGTTGTGATCAATGTAGATACCAATGATATTGGCAAAGAGAGGAAAGTGGTTCTGCTGAGGGAATATGAACAGCTTGGGGCTAAACTAAAAAGCAGAACCAAGTAGGTAGCAGTCTCTGGATTATGACCTGCGCCAAGAGCAAATTGGCACAGACTCTGTAAGATTGAAGAGGTAAGCAAGTGGCTGAAAGATTGTGGGAGAAATGGGTTTGAATTCATGGGACATTGGCACCTGTATGGGGGAAGGAGAGTGGACTGAAGGGTATGCTTCCCTGCTGTATAACTCTATGACCAATGCACATTTCAGCAGTGTGTAACCATCTACAAGATGCACTGCAAGATCACACCTTAGACAGCACCTTCAAGATCCTTAGCACCTTCAAAACCCACTACACCTACCACCTTGCAGGATACTGGTAGCAGATACACTGGAACATCACTATCTGAAGTTCAAGCCAGATACTGTCCTGATTTAGAGCAATATTGCTGATTCTTCAGTGCTGGGTCAAAACTTTGCAACTCCCACACTAACAGGACTCTTGAGTGAACCTGAAAAAGCCACTTTACTAGGAAATGATTTGTGTTTATTGATGTATTCCTTTATTGGGTGTGTGTATCACTGGTATTTCTTGCCTGTCCCTAATTGCCCTTGAACTGAGTACTTTGCTGGGCAATTTCAGAAAGCAGTTGAGAGTTAGTATCATTGTTTTGGAGTCACGTGTAGGCTAGACATGATGGGGATAGCAGGTATGTTTCCCATGGGTGTGTAAATGAGCAAGCTGGGTTCATCAGTTTCAGGATTACCTTCACTGAGGTTAGTTTCATCATTCACTTTTATTAAAGTATGTTATTGCCAGGGAAAGAAAAGATTGTTTTACTGAATGCAAATAAATACTGTTCTTAATATAGCATTATAAATGTTATGTGAACAGACTGGTTTATTAAATCACTAGCAAAGTTGTAGTGCATGTGAAATGTAGATCACATTAAATCCAGGAAACGCTGTTCTACTGTAAATCATGATCACTATTTGATTCAAATGCAGGTTGGGGCTTGCATCGTGAACCCTGAAAACAAAATAGTCGGTATAGGATATAATGGAATGCCAAATGGATGCAGCGATGATATTTTACCTTGGGCAAGAACTGCCTCAGATAAATTGGATACAAAATACATGTATGGTAAGAATCAGCTGCTCAATTTTAACAATTATGTGAAGCAATGTACCACCTAATAATCCAAATACTGATGAGTGTTGAAGAAAGAATTGGGGCTGATAAATGACTGCAGGATTTGACTAATCTTCTGAGAGAAAGTGAGCACTGCAGATGTTGGAGATCAGAGTCGAAGAGTGTGGTGCTGGAAAAGCACAGCAGGTCAGCATCTGAGGAGCAGGAGAATCGACCTTCTGACGCTTGTCCTGAAGTTAGATGGTGTTAAAAAGTCTGTTGTACAAATAGTTATATTCAAGCACCGGAGGCCATATCTGTAGTGCTGGGGTGTGTCGCATGAGTCAGGAAATGTCCTGACTTTGCAGATCTGCCTTGGAAAAAGGTCTCCCACTAAGTGCACTCTGCTGTGGGAGTGGGTGTTTCGGTGATGCTGAGGCCAGTTGCTTAAAAGACCCACTCCGTTCACTAGGATATTGACCTGGTTGCTTTGAAAACTGTTCAGCTGTCCAGCCCTGACTTTACACACTTATTGATTTTGCTACTTCCCTATACCAGTTCAATGCCTCTGCTAATTTCCTGTGTCCCTTTGTTGTACTCATCGGTTTGTTTTTTCATTTCACCGTGCTCCAGAGTTTGGGCTATGTATACAGTGGGAGAAAAGTTCTATTCATGAAATCTACTAGCAGCATTTAAATCATCTTTTTAAATCACCTCTTCTAAATCTCTTATAAAAACAAACTTCAGTTCAGATCCCACATCAAAGATACTGAATTCTTTAATAGCCTCTTTAAACTTCAGATCATCCTGTGAATGCAAAGGACGCTCTATAATTCTAGCTTTTAAAACTGTGTTGAACATGAATGCAACTAATAATATTTAGGGAAATATTAACAAAGAACAACATTATTTTTCCCCTAACCAATAACAGAAGGCTGTTGGTCAAAGCAGAGAGTTTTTGAAACTCTCATTGATAGTTACACCCTCTGTTTTATTGCATTTAAAGTTTCGTCAATCAGAAACATCAGATCAGGACAGTTGTACAAATTTGTCTCCTCTTCAAGAGCACCTGCATCTACACCAATAATTGTAACCTCTAACATGGGGTCTGTCTGAACTCAGCACTAACTTCAGATGGCCCTACTAAATTTGGTTCCCAATTGTGTGGATCATGCCTTGCCCCAATAGCACATCAAGGTTTCTTCTTTTATGTTATAGAGTTCCACAGGGTCTTACCAGTTGGTGAAAATCCAGCTTTTTGTGTAGGGCTCAAGGGTGAACTAGGTAAGTATCACAGTTGCTTGGTCGTACAAAACTTTAATATTGCTGAAAGATAAGATCTGTTGTGGAAGCTTTTTGTCTTTCGTTCATCAGGGCAACCGTAATTCTATTAGTTTTAGAATAGTGATGAAAAAGGCCAGACCTGATCTAAAAGTTGAAGTTCTAAACTGGGGAAAGGCCAATTTTGACTGTATTAGGCAAGAACTTTCAAAAGCTGACTGGGGGCAGATGATCGCAGGTAAAGGGACAGCTGGAAAATGGGAAGCCTTCAGAAATGAGATAACAAGAATCCAGAGAAAGTATATTCCTGTTATGGTGAAAGGAAAGGCTGATAGGTATAGGGAATGCTGGATGACTAAAGAAATTGAGGGATTGGTTAAGAAAAAATAGGAAGCATATGTCAGGTATAGAGAAGGTAAATTGAGTGAATCCTTAGAGTATAAAGGCAGTAGGAGTATATTTCAGAGAAAGCAGGAGGGAAAAAAGAGCACATGAGATAGCTTTGACAAATAGAGTTAAGGAGAATCCAGAGTTTTTACAAATACATTAAGGACAAAAGGGTAAACTAGGGAGAGAATAGAGCCCCTCAAAGATCAGCAAGGCAGCCTATGTGTGGAGCTGCATGAGATTGGAGAGATACTAAACGAGTATTTTGCATCAGTATTTATTGTGGAAAAGGACATGGAAGGGAAGTAGATGGTGACATCTTGAAAAATGTCTATATTACAGAGGATGAAGTGCTGGATGTCTTGAAATGCATAAAAGTGGATAAATCCCCAGGACCTGATCAGGTGTACCATAGAACTCTATGGGAAGCTAGGGAAGTGATTGCTGGGCCACTTGCTGAGATATTTGTATCATCGATAGTCACAGGTGAGGTGCTGGAAGACTGGAGGTTGGCTAACGTGGTGCCACTGTTTAAGAAGGATGGTAAGGACAAGACAGGGAATGATACACCAGTGAGCCGGACGTCGGTTGTGGGCAAGTTGTTGGAGGGAATCCTGAGGGACAGGATGTACATGTATTTGGAAAAGCAAGGACTGATTAGGGATAGTCAACATGGCTTTATGCATGGGAATCATGTCTCACAAACTTGATTTGAGTTTTTTGAAAAGTAACAAAGAGGATTGATGAGGACAAAGCAATAGATATGATCTATATGGACTTCAATAAGGCATTCAACAAGGTTCCCCATGGGAGTCTGGTGAGCAAGGTTAGATCTCATGGAATACAGGGAGAACTTGCCATTTGGATACAGAACTGGCTCAAAGGTAGAAAACAGAGAGTGGTGGTGGAGGGTTGTTTTTCAGACTGGAGACCTGTGGCTAGTGGAGTGTGACAAGAATGTGCTGGGTCCTCCACTTTCCATCATTTATATAAATGATTTGGATGTGAGCATAAGAGGAATAGTTAGTAAGTTTGCTGATGACACCAAAATTGGAGGTGTAGTGGACAGCGAAGGAGGTTACCTCAGATTACAACGGGATCTTGACCAGATGGGCCAATGGGCTGAGAAGTGGCAGGTGGAGTTTAATCCAGGTAAATGCGAGGTGCTGCATTTTGGGAAAGCAAATCTTAGCAGGACTTATATACTTAATGGTAAGGTCCTAGGGAGTGTTGCTGAACAAAGAGACCTTGGAGCGCAGGTTCATAGCTCCATGAAAGTATAGTTGCAGTTAGATAGGATAGTGAAGAAGGCATTTGGTACACTTTCCTTTATTGGTCAGAGTATTGAGTACAGGAGTTGGGAGGTGTTGTTGTTGCGGCTGTACAGGACATTGGTTAGGCCACTGTTGGAATATTGTGTGCAATTCTGGTCTCCTTCCTATTAGAAAGATGTTGTGAAACTTGAAAGAGTTCAGAAAAGATTTGGAAGGATGATGCCAGGGTTGGTGGACTTTGGCTATAGGGAGAGGTTGAATAGGCTGGGGCTGTTTTCCCTGGAGTGTCGGAGGCTGAAGGATGACATTACCAAGGTTTATAAAATTATGAGGGGCATGGATAGAGTAAATAGGCAAAGTCTTTTCCCTTGGGTGGGGGAGTCCAGAAGTAGAAGGCATAGGTTTAGGGTGAGAGGGGAAAGATATAAAAGAGACCTAAGGGGCAATCTTTTCACGCAGAGGGTGGTAGGTGTATGGAATGAGCTGCCAGAGGGAGTGGTGGAGGCTAGTACGATTGCAACATTTAAAAGGCATCTGGAAGGTATATGAATAGGAAGGGTTTGGAGGGATATGGGCCAGGTGCTGACAGGTGGGACTAGATTGGGTTGGGACATCTGGTCGTCATGGGTGAATTGGACCGAAGGGTCTGTCTCTGTGCTGTACATCTCTATGATTCTATGACTCTATGACAAGCATGATAATGCCGCATTTTAAGTAATCACAAGGGTCTGCAGGAGAAAAGGGTCCAAATTGGTTGGAAAGCTGACGCTGCTCAAGACTTTGCTATAGTGGCAGCACTGGGGTTCTATGGATTTCCCCATACACCTGTGTAATTCACAAAAGGCTCAAGGCTCGAATGTATTCCTTTTGCAGAAAGTGGGTCCTAGCATATGAACTCACTTCTAGTAAGTGTAAGTAAACCATATCATGAGGTCGACTGATTATCTTATACTGGTTATTAGTAGCTAATACCATAGTCTGGATTGTTTGACAAAGGTTATGCTGCTGTGGAATGCCATCTAACAGTACATACATTGTTTTGGATTTTGTAAGCACAGTTTGGGCGCACACATCCGTTCTGAACTTAGAATTCAGAACCACAATTTGGTTTGAGTGGAACAAGCTGGTATAATTTCAGGGGAGAGTCTCAGTTGGCTGTCTGTGCACTGGATGTGACTATAGTTCTGTTGCCTCCTTGAACTCCATTGACCTAGCATGAAACCTGCCCCACAGGTAAGTTTAATGTAAAGCCAAGGTAAACATCGGCATATTCCCAAAATTGGCCTTTTATTGATATAATGCCAAAAACCAGAATAAATGAAGCTAAATACATGAAATGGTGCATTACAGAATTAAATATTATGTATGCTATGTTCTTGATGTAATAGAAAATGCATGTCTTGGAAAATGACTGTGTGCTTTCAAAGAAAAAGTTTGGAGTATTATTTTTGTATTTGAATTGTGGTGTTCTCCCAAGCGACAGGCTGCTCTGTCAGAAGCATGTAATTTTTAAAACATGATAGAGCTTTAAGAGGATTTTCTTGTTTTAATGCTAAACTGTGGAACTCCTTTAAACCTTTCTACACATTCCTCCTTTAGGGCACTTCTTAAACGTACTTCTAATCAAAGCTTTCAGTCATTTGATAGAATTTCTTTTTGTATGACTTGAAGTGAAATTTTAATTGATCACCTTCTTATGAAGCATCTCCTAACCTTTCAACGTAGTAGGGACTCTATGTTAATGCAAGTTGTTTGTGTTCAGTGTCACCTTGATCCTGGAGTGGATGTCTTGCTGTCGATTTAAACATTGCTCCCTTGGTTAGTCTTGTTTTGTCATGTCCTGTCCTTTTGTTCACTGCTGCCTATTCATTACTCTGCAAAGTTAAGGTATCATACCCTGAGCATTTTCTATTGTGGTGGTATTTCTTGGTATCTTGATGGTGTTGGAGTAACGTCAAAAGTAACTGTTAAGACCATCCGAAAAGGAGAGGTATCAAGTCTGAACCTGATTGTTCTCAGCTATGCTTCATATGCAAACACTTCACAGTTTCCTTGATTATGGTCAGTAGTAGGAGATCTTGGGACCTTCCAATCTGAATAGCCATGGACGTGCATTCATGAATATTTTTATATCTAAATATTAGTATTTTTTGTGTATCCTCTCTTTTACAATTCCATTGGTGTATGTATATGATGTTGTGACTTTACAGGAGAATAATCAGATGAAAAACTAGTGAGGAGACAAGGAAGGAAGCATAAGGGCAGGTGATCAAAAGCTTGATCAAAGAGCTATGTTTTTAATGTCTTAAAGCAAGAGAGTGAGGTGAATAGTTGGAGGTGTTTATGGGGGGAGGGGATTCTCGGCCTTTGTGCCTTGACAGCTGAAGGCAGTTAGCTACGGGCTGAAATCTCTCAGGTTCTCAAAAGACCAACACTTTTCTGCAAAACAATTTTTGATAGAAAAAAATTCTGATTAGAATGAGGAAAGCAAAAGCTATACTTGACTACAACCTGGGAACAAAAGACTCAACTAAAAGTGGAATAAAATGTCTTCAAGTAACCATAAACAAAATAAAAATAAAAATTTCAGATCTGAGCCATGACCACCACTAGCAGCTCACCATCCTCCCCTCAAAGGCAATATGGATGGGTAGTAAATGCTGGCAGAGCCAGTGACACCCACATCCCATAATTACAATTTTAAAATTATTTCTAGAACGTGGCTCTGCCAGATTTGGAGAACGTTTAGAATCATTGAATCATTAAACAGAAGAGACTTTTCCATGGTGCCTAAATCAGTACTTTGGAAGAACAAGTGCATCCCAGTTTATCCCAACTTGGAATTGCATTTGTACGTTAGTCTTTTATCTCTAATCCTATTCAAGAGGATAACATGCCTTGGGATTTTAATTCCCTATCTTTGTGTTGCCAGTCAAATAACATAACCACCTCACTACCTTTATAGGGCAGGAATTCAGTTGCTTGCGAGTGATATATGGTTCAAGGGAAATGGCAGCCAAAAAGGTTTAGAGTAAAGGAAGTTCAAAGGATTAAATTATTTACACCTTCTCTGCAAAGACACTTCCAAAAAATGTATTGACAGCTGGTTCAGTTACTGAAGAATACGATGGGAAAGCCAGGGGAACCTGATGCAAAATGAATATCTGACATAAATGTCATGTGGCCATTAATTTAGCTTTCCCTTCAGCCTGAACCATTTCATAAAATCAATTGTGCCATTTTAATATGCTTTGGTAGTGCAATCTAATAAAACAAGACTCGATAACTCAGGCCATGTAAGTGCTTATTTATATAGTGTACGACCATTTTTGTTGTACTTTATCTGAATTTTATGAAGACTTAAACATATCGCAGCCATTTGATCAAAACTAAAATAAAAGTAATTACTTTTATTGTCAGAATGGGCCTCAACTCTAAAGAATGCTTCAGAATTATGGCACTTGTCCATTTTCACCATCAATCCTCTTGTCTGCTGGTCCTTTGTAAATGGTTATTGGTGCCAAATTGGGGACAGTTTGATTAGAGAGTACTGAATTTGTCACAGGTAGTTTTCTCAGAGTACGAGCAAGGGTGACTGTGATCTCATTTGTCTTGGCTAGGTTTAAATCCATATCCCAGAGGTGTCCGGTGTCTTTCCTGTTTTCTATTAATCCAGAGTGGGGTTCAGATTTAGTGAGTTGAAACTTTAGGATCCCCTGGTTCTGAGGCAGCCCAGACTCCTGTTGAGCTCAGTAAGGCCTGTGTTCCCTGTCTGACAGCTTTCCCAATCTGCTTCTGACACACACACGTATGTGTACACATACATATGTATGCACACACACGTATGTACATACACACACACACACACACAGTTCTCACCGTAGCGGGAGAGTTATCATGACAATCTTCAAACTTTGGAGAAAGTGAGGACTGCAGATGCTGGAGATCAGAGCTGAAAAATGTGTTGCTGGAAAAATGCAGCAAGTCAGGCAGCATCCAAGGAGCAGGAGAATCAATGTTTCGGTCATAAGCCCTTCTTCAGGAATGAGGAGGATGTGCCAAGCAGGCTAAGATAAAAGGTAGGGAGGAGGGACTTGGGGGAGGGGCGTTGGGAATGCGATAGGTGGAAGGAGGTTAAGGTGAGGGTGATAGGCCGGCGAGGGGATGGGGACGGAGAGGTTGGGAAGAAGATTGCAGGTCAAAAAGGGCGGTGCTGAATCCGGGGTTTGGGACTGAGATAAGGTGGGGGGGAGGGGAAATGAGAAAAGGAGGGTTACGAAGAGGCAGGCATAGCTGGGGCCCATGTGGGTGCCCATGGCTACTCCTTTGGTTTGGAGGAAGTGGGAGGATTGGAAAGAGAAGTTGTTCAGGGTGAGGGCCAGTTCAGTCAGTCGAAGGAGGGTTACGAAGAGGCAGGCATAGCTGGGGCCCATGTGGGTGCCCATGGCTACTCCTTTGGTTTGGAGGAAGTGGGAGGATTGGAAAGAGAAGTTGTTCAGGGTGAGGGCCAGTTCAGTCAGTCGAAGGAGGGTTACGAAGAGGCAGGCATAGCTGGGGCCCATGTGGGTGCCCATGGCTACTCCTTTGGTTTGGAGGAAGTGGGAGGATTGGAAAGAGAAGTTGTTCAGGGTGAGGGCCAGTTCAGTCAGTCGAAGGAGGGTTACGAAGAGGCAGGCATAGCTGGGGCCCATGTGGGTGCCCATGGCTACTCCTTTGGTTTGGAGGAAGTGGGAGGATTGGAAAGAGAAGTTGTTCAGGGTGAGGGCCAGTTCAGTCAGTCGAAGGAGGGTTACGAAGAGGCAGGCATAGCTGGGGCCCATGTGGGTGCCCATGGCTACTCCTTTGGTTTGGAGGAAGTGGGAGGATTGGAAAGAGAAGTTGTTCAGGGTGAGGGCCAGTTCAGTCAGTCGAAGGAGGGTTACGAAGAGGCAGGCATAGCTGGGGCCCATGTGGGTGCCCATGGCTACTCCTTTGGTTTGGAGGAAGTGGGAGGATTGGAAAGAGAAGTTGTTCAGGGTGAGGGCCAGTTCAGTCAGTCGAAGGAGGGTTACGAAGAGGCAGGCATAGCTGGGGCCCATGTGGGTGCCCATGGCTACTCCTTTGGTTTGGAGGAAGTGGGAGGATTGGAAAGAGAAGTTGTTCAGGGTGAGGGCCAGTTCAGTCAGTCGAAGGAGGGTTACGAAGAGGCAGGCATAGCTGGGGCCCATGTGGGTGCCCATGGCTACTCCTTTGGTTTGGAGGAAGTGGGAGGATTGGAAAGAGAAGTTGTTCAGGGTGAGGACCAGTTCAGTCAGTCGAAGGAGGGTGTCAGTGGAAGGGTACTGGTTGGGTCGGCGGGAAAGGAAGAAGCGGAGGGCTTTGAGGCCTTCGTGATGATGGATGGAGGTGTATAGGGACTGGATGTCCATGGTGAAGATAAGGCGTTGGGGGCCGGGGAAGCGAAAATCATGGAGGAGGTGGAGGGTATGGGGGGTGTCCCGAATGTAGGTGGAGAGTTCTTGGATTAAGGGGGACAGGACCGTGTCGAGATATGCAGAGATGAGTCCGGTGGGGCAGGAGCATGCTGAGACAATGGATCGGCCGGGGCAGCGGGGCAGTCAGGTTTGTGGATTTTGGGCAGGAGGTAGAAACGGGCGGTGCGGGGTTGTGGGACTATGAGGTTGGAGGCGGTGGATGGGAGATCCCCCGAGGTGATGAGGCTATGGATGGTCTGGGAGAAGATGATTTGGTGGTGGGAGGTGGGGTCATGGTCAAGGGGGCAGTAGGAGGAGGTGTTCGCGAGCTGGCGTTTAGCCTCAGCAATGCAAAGATCGGTGCGCCAAACTACCACTGCGCCTCCCTTGTCTGCTGGTTTGATAGTGAGGTTGGGGTTGGAGTGGAGGGCTGTACGTTGTGAGGGTGAGAGGTTGGAGCGGGTAAGAGTGGTGGACAGGTTGAAGCGGTTAATGTCATGGCGGCAGTTGGCTGTGAAGAGATCGAGGGTGGGTAAGAGGCCAGCACGGGGTGTCCAGGTGGATGGGGTGTATTGGAGGCAGGAGAAGGGGTCGTCAGAGAGTGGGCGAGAATCCTGGTTGAAGAAGTAGGCATGGAGGCGAAGGCAGCGGAAGAATTGTTCGATGTCTCGCCACGTGTTGAACTCGTTAATCCGGGAGCATAGGAGGATGAAGGTGAGGCCTCTACTGAGGACTGATCTTTCATCGTCGGAGAGGGGGGGGTCTGGAGGGATGGTGAAAATACGGCAGGGCTGGGAGCTAGCACCTGGTGTGGGGCTGGAGCTGGTTAGGCGTGGGGGCGGGATTAGGCATGGGGCGGAGATCGGCGTGGGGGCGGAGACGCATGCGGCGTGGTTGTTGTGCAGGTGAGTGACGTCACTGGTGGCGGAAGTGGATGCGGCGACGGCAGAAACTGTGTTGTTCCCGGTGGCTGTGGACCCCGCGGAGGCTGCGATCTGTCGGTGATGGTCTTCCTGGGAATCATGGAGGCGGTTGTCTGGGCAGCGATCGCGGAAGCTGCATGGTCGGTGGGGCTGGAAGTGGTTCGCGGCAGCGGTTGCTGCAGCGGCCGCGTGGTTAATGGCGCCCGAGCAGTTCTGGAGGCCGATGGAAGATTCTGGAACGGTTGAGGAATCCGGGGTGTGGGGGTAAGTACTTGAAAGTTTTTGGTACTTTCTGTCTTTAATTAGCTGAACAGTTTAACTCCCCCTCCCACTCCGCCAAGGACATGCAGGTCCTTGGCCTCCTCCATCGCCAGACCATGGCAACACGACACCTGGAGGAAGAACGCCTCATCTTCCTCTAGGAACCCTCCAACCACAAGGGATAGAACATAGAACAATACAGCACAGAACAGGCCCTTCGGCCCACAATGTTGTGCTGAACATTTGTCCTAGCTTAAGCACCCATCCATGTACCTATCCAATTGCCGCTTAAAGGTCACCAAAGATTCTGACTCTACCACTCCCACAGGCAGCGCATTCCATGCCCCCACCACTCATTATTGGCCAGTTAACCTTCATATCTCATTTTTCCTCTGCGTATTTCCTTCTTAGTAATCCTCTGTTGCTCTTTAAAAGCTTCCCAGTCCTCAGTTTTCCTAATTATCTTTGCTATGTTCTCCCTTTTCTCTTTTAACTTTATATGTTTCTTAACTTCCCTCGTCAGCCACGGCCGCCCATGCCTCCTCCTGGGATCTTTCTTCCTTTTAGGAATGAACTGATCCTGCAACTTCTGCATTATACACAGAAATATCCGCCATTGTTCCTCCACGGTCATCCCTGCTAAGGTATTGCACAATTGAACTTTGGCCAGCTCCTCCCTCATAGCTCCATAATTCCCTTTATTCAACAGAAATGCTGTCACTTCCGACTGTACCCTCTCCCTCTCAAATTGCAGATAGAAGCTTATTG
>NC_057711.1:23674554-23683238 GCF_004010195.1 Chiloscyllium plagiosum | reverse complement strand
TAATCAAGCAGTGTTTTTCCAGATACTCATAAATCCTATCCCTCAGTACCCTTTCCATTACTTTGCCTAGGACCGAAGTAAGACTAACTGGCCTGTAATTCCCGGGGTTATCCCTATTCCCTTTTTTGAACAGGAGCACAACATTCGCCACTCTCCAGTCCCCTGGTACCACCCCCGTTGACAGTGAAGATGAAAAGATCATTGCCAACGGTACTGCAATTTCCTCTCTTGCTTCCCACATAATCCTAGGATGTATCCCATCAGGTCCGGGATGAATGCAGATTTCTCCAGCTTCCTCATTTCCCCTCCCCCCCCGCCTTATCTCAGTCCCAACCCTCTGATTCAGCACCGCCTTCTTGACTTGCAATCATCTTCCCGACCTCTCCGGCCTATCACCCTCACCTTAACCTCCTTCCACCTATCGCATTCCCAACGCCCCTCCCCCAAGTCCCTCCTCCCTACCTTTTTATCTTAGCCTGCTTGGCACAATCTTCAAACCTTGACATGGTGTCATGGGGGTAAGGTCCTGCAAGCACTGTGCTACATGGAGGTTGTTTGGTGTTGCTCCCTCTGTGTCGAAACACCGCCAATTAAGTTTTTGCTTCTGCAATGATATTAAACTTTGCTGTGCTTACCACTTGGTGCCCTCGCTTGTTTCATAGATTCTGCTTTCTTTTGCCTTTTTTTCTGCCTACTTAATTCTGATCACCAGTAGAGGCCACTGTTGCATCAGTGTTTGTGGAAAATTGGCTTCTTGACTGTGTTAGGATAGAATTCAGGTCAGTGCTTGGAGCAGGTGCATGGATTTTCTCCAGAGATGATACATTGGGTGGCATTTTATTGTTGGTGGTTCAAAGTATGGTCCATCACATCAAAGACATCCTGATTTAGGTGTAGTTGGGTTGGAGGTAATGTGAAACGTGGTGATTGCGATTTCTGATCATTCCCCCCCACAAACACACTTCAACATTTCAGGAGCTTTGCAACCAAAACTCGAACAATGATCAGTTTATTTATTGGTTAATGAGCAAAATGCTTGGCATTGAACAAACTCCACTTGATCCATTGGGTCAAAAGAACATCAATAGGCTAGAATTTGTTAGCAAGCAAGTAGTGAGTTTAAATAAGAGCACGTTCTTTAATGTAGCCCAACAAACGCCACCTCCCACCAACAACTATTGACTTAAGGAATTTCTGTATTTGTGTATTAATTGCCAATTAAAGGCTGCTACTTAGTAGTGCATATGGTTTTTTTTAAAGACAAAATTTATGTTCACTTAATGCCAAAGTATTGAATTGAATTGAATGTATTGTCACGTGTTCCGAGACATAGTGAGGGTACTTCTCGAGCTCAGCAAGAAAACAATTGAAACTGTAAAGACTCATTCCCGGTGACAGTAAATTTTTCAGATTATTTGAATTTGTGTCATTTAAGTCTTTTCCCTCATTCAAGTTTTCTTTCCCTTTTTCTATTTCTGTTTCTGATTTAATTTTAATCCCTTCACCATTGGCAGTCAGATTTTTACCTATTTAGATCCTAAACACTGGAATTTCCTCTCCACCTCATTTTCCTCCTTCCAAACACTTCTTAAAACCTGCTTCTTCGATTTAAGCTTTTGCCCATCTATCCTAATATCTCCTTACTTTACTCAGCATTAAATTGTGCTTTCTGGGAAGGAGCTCAGAACATTTTATTTCATTAAAGGTACTTTTTAAATTACAGACACTAATCCACTCTGTTACCTTCTCTATTATTCCTCTGCTTTCTTAATCTTTAAATCTAATCAGCTAAAGAGAATTATCCACATCTCCCTTGATAACCTCAAAATTCAAGCAGTTTACAAAGCAAAATATTTTTGAGGTGAAGAGTGGAAACTTATTAACTAAATGCATCGCAGAACTTTTGCAGTTTAGATTAGATTACTTACACTATGGAGACAAGGCCCTTCAGCCCAACAAGTCCACACTGACCCTCCGAGGAGCAACCCACCCAGACCCATTCCCCTACGTTTACTCCTTCACCTAACACTAAGGGCAATTTAGCATGGCCAATTCACTTAACCTGCACATTTTTGGACTGTGGGAGGAAACCGGAGCACCCGGAGGAAACCCATGCAGACACGGGAAGAATGTGCAAACTCCACACAGACAGTTGCCTGAGATGTGAATTGAACCTGGGTCTTTGGCGCTGTGAGGCAGCAGTGCTAACCGCAGTGCCGCCCTCCACTGTGCCACCGTGCCATCCATAGCCTAGGCAGCTATGCTCTCACTCCGTTCTTTGGAGTGAGAGCATAGCTGCCTAGGCCAGCATTTGATGCACTTGAGAAGGTGCTGATATCCTGTGCATCTACTGTTCTTGTTATTGTAGATGCTTATATATGAGAGTTCGGAAGATGCTGTAGAAGGAGTCTTGAGTTGCTGTAGCGCATCTTGTAGATGATGTGCAGTGCAATGGAGGGAGGCAGGAAAGCAGCCTATTATCTGAATGGTGATAGGTTGGGAAACGAGGAACATGCAACAAGACCTGGGTGTCTTTGTACATCAGAAAATAAGCATGCAGATGCATGAAGCGTTGAAGATGGCAAATAATATTTTCGCATTTAAAGCGAGATGCTTTGAGTAGAGCAGAGGTACCTTGCTACAAATGTACAGGGCATTTGTAAGACCATACCTGGAGTACTGTGTGCAGTTTTGATCTCCTTATCTGAGGAAGAATGTTCTGGCTATTGAGGAGTGGAAGAAGAAAGATTTTCCAGACTGATTTCTGCAATGGTGGGACTGACTTACAGGAAGATTGATGAAGACTATATTCACTGGAGTTTAGAGGCTTGAGGATAACATCACATAGAAATGTATAAAATTCTAACAAGACAAATCAGGGTAAGCACAGGAAGTTTGTTCCTAATGACTGGATAGTCCAGTGTCAGCAATCACAGTCTAAGGGGAGGCAATTTAGAATTGAGATGAGGAGAAATTTCTTCACCCAGAGAGTGGTGAGCCTGTGGTATTCTCTGCCACCCAAAATGTTTTCAAGAAGGAGTTAGGTATAGGTCTTCGGAGTCAAAGCGGGAACAGATATTGAGTTGGATGATCAGCCCTGGTCACATTGAATAGCAGAACAGGCTTGGAGGGGCTGACCAGTCTGCGGTTGCTCCTGTTTGCTGCATTTCTATGTTTAGGTAATGGATGGGGTGCAGACTAAGCAAGCTGGTTTCTCCTGAATGATGTGAAGTTTCTTTAGTGTTAATGGTGGGCAGACTCTGGAGAACCATGAACTGGTTCAACAATGGTAATATCTTTGAATGTTAAGGAGGGTTGATTTTAGATTTTTGCCTTGGAAATCTAATTGTCTGAAACTATATAGTGTGCATGTCACTTGTCTGTCCAAGCTTGAATGTTAGGTAAAACAATGGCTGCAGATGCTGGAAACCAGATTCTGGATTAGTGGTGCTGGAAGAGCACAGCAGTTCAGGCAGCATCCGAGGTTTAGCAGTATGTTTCCTGGCCTTGCACATATACATACAGACTGCCTCAGTATCTGAGGAGCTGTGAAAAGATGAAAGAATTCATAAACGTCCCGACTTCTAACCTAGTAATGGAGATATAGTCATTGATGAGGCAGCTAAAGACTGCTGAGCTAAAAATAGCTACCCTGATGAAATTCTGTGGTGATGTCCTGCAGCTGAGGTAACAGATCTCCAACAATTGAAACATCTTTCTTTGCACAAGCTATAACTTCACTCAGTGGATCGTTCTCCCCACAATCTCATTGATTTAAAATTTTCTTGGACTTCTTGCTGCCATACTTGGTGGATTGCTGACTTAAAATATGAGAGGCAGTCACTCCTCATCTCTTGAATTGGAAGTTTTTTTGTCTGTGTGGGACAGGGCTGTAATGAGGTCTCAGCTGAGTCAATTTGGCAAAATACATTCTGAGTGCTGGTTATTGCTGTGTAAATATTGCTTGATAGCCCAACACTTTGCTGATGATCAAGAATATCACCACAGTATATATCTATTTTTGTGGAGAAATATAATTTGTCATTTTAGAATGAATGTAGAATCTTAGATTGTTCTCAGAAATCATAAGGCTTGTCTTGTTGATTCACAATATCCAGAAATAGATTATAGATTGGTGGGCTGTATCAGTACAAATCACAGAGAGAGATTTAGTATTCTATGTTCAGTTAATTCTTGGACAGAACAATGGATCCTTTTCCAAGTGTTAGAATTCAAAGTTTCTGATTACACAGGACACCGTTATTGACACCAGCAGAATTAACTTTCGTTTTGTGGCACAAATATTTATCAAAATTAACATTGCAGCCATCTTAAGTTTAGACTTGTAAAAGATAGTCTGAGATTCTGGTGGTCCTTCCTTGGAAAGATAGGGTGAAACAAAAATAGAGATTGTTGGAAAAGCTCAGCACGTCTGGCAGTATTTCTGGACAGAAATCAGAGTTAATGTTTCGCGTTGAGTCACCCTTCCTCAGAACTCTCTGATTTCTCTCCACAGATTCTGCCAGATGTGCTGAACTTTTCCAGCAGTTTCGGTTTCTCTTTAAAAGCATCCGTGGTTCTTTTGGGTCTTTTAAAAAGACTGTGAGAGACCCACTGACAGATACTTCTCTGCCTAAAGAACAGAAAAGCTTTCAGAAATTGACTGCTGTACTTGCAGATTACCTGAACAGCAACGCAGAACCAGAGAGGGATAAGAAACTTTCTGCTAAGTCTACCTGTGCAAGCACCTTCGAACTTTCGATTACAGAATGCTTAGCAGCTGCTGAATTATGATTTCAAGTTTTCTACCCAATCTGCTTAAAATAAGAAATCATTAGGCAAGCTAACTCTAGGCTGATCTTTCTTTCACCTCTGTAAGGTCTTTTATTTGTATCTGCTTCTAATCTTTGATTTTAGCGAATAACTCTATAAATCACTTTTTAATAACTTACAGCAATAAATGTGCAACACAATAAGCTTTTAATTTGTTTAAGGTTTTGTTGCTGACTATTTTTATAATCGAACATTTGAAAAACTACAAGGGGGTTACATGAGTTAACAAAAACACAGCTTCACAATTCGCAGATCACTCTGCAGATGTGCCTTGTGGTTGTGGCATTTTGTTTTGTAAATATAACTTACAAATGAATTTAAAAAGAAGTGACTACATTTGCCACT
This sequence comes from Chiloscyllium plagiosum, assembly GCF_004010195.1. NCBI lineage: Eukaryota > Metazoa > Chordata > Chondrichthyes > Orectolobiformes > Hemiscylliidae > Chiloscyllium > Chiloscyllium plagiosum. Next base: position 23,678,060 of record NC_057711.1, on the reverse strand, counting down.
GTCCTTTTGTTAGCGAGGCAGTAGAATATCCAAACTGGTTGCAGTGTGGAAGCTTGGAATATCTGACTCAATAATTGTAGTGTTGCCTCTAGGTTCCCATGCCAGCTGCTTTAGAAATGAGGAAACCTTATTTACTGACATGAAATACCAGGTAAAGGTACATCCTTCTCCCGAGTTACATTTTAAACAGGAAATCTGTAGAAAAGGCGATTGGAGACAGTCCAAAATATGCACTTAATTTCAAGAGCTCACTTAGCACCTCTTTGGAATAAAACGTTTTTAATTGCAATTCCTCCATGTTTTTAATTTCCCCTGTCTCTTCCAGCTGTTTGCCTGGTGTGTATTGTGTTAACATTGTTCTTGGTTTTTATTTCAAACTGACACTCCATGCAATAAGGGTTAGCAGCCTCACACAGGTCTTTTAAAATCTCTGGTGGAATAAAGCTGCATAGATAGATGGAGCTACCATCGCTCCTGGAAACCTCTTGGGATTTTCTCTCCGTGAAGAGATAAAGCTGCATTAATGTTAATGGCTTGGTATAAATGTTGCAAGACTTTGAAAAATGATATCTACTTTTTCTAGGCTGCCTTAAAATGTCATTAGTAGTTGCTTTTACCAAAAGAGTTGGTGTTTCATATATTCTGAGGTGGGTGTGTATATTTATGTTGTTTTTTATATTGCCTTCTTCACAGCCACAATCCTCAGGAGGATTCAGTGGTTGCAGCACTCAACTGCTGACATAGACTTTCTGAATCTATTGCAGCTGCCACTCAAACATCCCCTGCAGGGCGAGTGTTGCTGGGTAAATGCTTGAGAAAGGCAGGAAGCAAAGATGAAATATTGCACGTAATAGAGAATATGTTAAAAACAAAGAGCCTTTTCTTTTTAACTTGATCAGCAGGTATGGGTGTTGCCGGCTGGGCCAACATTTTGTGCCCAAACTCACTTGCCTTGGAGAAGGTGATGGTGTGTCGCCTACTTGATCTGCTGTAGTGTATTTGGTGAAGGTAGACTTGCAATACTGTTAGAGAGGGAGTTCCAGATATTGAGCCAGTTACACTGAAGGAATGCGACTTATTTCCACGTCAAGATGAGGAATGGCTTGGAGGAAAATGTGGAGGTAGTAGGGTTCCAAGGTATCAAGTGCCCTCCTCATTCCAGAATGATTGTGAGTGTGGGTTTGATAGATGCTGTCCAAAGACTCTTGGTGAATTTCTGCAGTGTTTTGTAGATAGTAAGCACTATTACCACTAAGCATCAGTGACTGAGGGAATGAACGTTTGTGGCTATAGTGCCATCAAGCTGCTTTGACCTAAATATATCAAGTTTCTTGAGTTTTGTCAGAGTTGCACTAATCTGAGCAAATGGGCCATATTCTATCCTACTTCTAACTTGTCTCTTGCTGGACGGGCTTTGGGAGTCAACTGGTGAATCACTAATTGCAGGCTTCCTAGCCTTTGACTTGCTTTGTAACCACAGTGTTTATGTGGTTTGTCCATTTCAGTTTCTGCTAAATGGTAACCCCCAAGATGTTAGTATTTGGGGAATTCAGTGATGGTAATGCCAGTGGTAACATCTTATTTGAGATGATCATTGCCTGCCACTTGTTTGGAGTGAATATTGCTTGCCACTTCCCAGCCCAAGCCTGTCTATTGTCCAAGTCTTGCTGCATATGGAAATGGTTCAGTGTATGAGAAGTCACAACTGGGGCCAAACATTGTGCAATCATCAGTGAGCATTTCCACTTCTTTTGACCTTATGATAGAAGGGAGGTCTTTGAAGCAGCTGAAGATGGTTTGGCTTTGGACACGACCCTGAGGAGCGCTCGCCTGATATCCTCTAGCTGAGATGACTGACCTCCAGCAACAGCTAAGTATGACTCTTAACCAGCAGAGTTTTTTCGCAATTTTTATTGACTCCAGATTTTTCTGGTTCTCTGTGGGCCACACTGAGTCAAATGCAGTCTTGATGTCAGGGGCTGTCACTGTCACTGAAGGTTTTTTGTCTTTGAATGAAGGCTGTAATGAGGTCAGGGACTGAGTGTTGTGGAGCGCCAGTCTTCAGTTCTATTGTTGAGATAATGTCAGGATAATGTTCAGTATCCAGTGCATTCAACAATTCCTTTATATAGTGGAATAAATCAAACTGGCAGAAAACTGGCACCTGTGATGCTGGGGACCTCTGGAGGAGGCTGAGATGGATCATCTAACTGACACTTACAGCTGGAGATATTTGCAAATGCTTAGCCTTCCTTTTTGCATTGATATGCCAGGCTCTCCATTATGGAAGATGAGTATATTTGTCTCTTTAATTGTCCACCATGTGGCAGGACCGCAGAGCTTAGATCTGATCTTTTAGGGCTCTTGTGATGCAGTAGTACGTATACCTGTGAGCCAGGAGGCCGTGGTTCAAATTCACCTGCTCCAGGTGTCATCTATCTCCACACAGTTGGATTAGAAAATAAATGGTTGTAATCTGTTAATTGTGATATTGCTTCTCCTTGTCTATGATATACTGTTTTCACTGTTTGACCAAAGTAATATTTTAGTTTGGACAAAGTGGCAAATCGAGATGGTGGGGATGGGACTTTAATTTTCTAGAAGACAATGCTAATTCAGTAGGTCATTCAGACCCTTGAGTCTGCTTCACCATTTTAGCTCAGTTTGTCAGCTACTTCAATACCATTTTCCTACACTCTCCCTGTATCTTTTGGTTTCATTAGTATTTGGATCTCTTACCAGTCTCTGTTTTGAACATGATCAGTGAGCTACCACAGCCTCCTGGAGTAGAGAATTCCATAGATTTGTTACCCTCTGAGTGAAGAAATTCCTCCTCACCTTTGTCCTGAATGGCTTTATCTTGTATTCTGATACGTTGTCCTGTGGTTCAAGACACTCCCAGCCACATTATGGAACATTCAACATCAGTCGCAGGAAGTAAGCTGATCCATAAAAATGAGTGAACAAATGTTCCCACTTCTCCAGCTCACTCTGATTCACTGGTTTGCACTTTCACTTTCGAGTTGTGGGTTCAAACCTTGCTTCGGAGGCTGACACTGCAATGCTATGTTGTGGGAGCTCCTCAGACATGCACGGGGCTTTTTCAGTCGAACCATGAACCAGAGCGCATATATTGCTTAGTACAACACTCTGAGATAGGTCTGGATTCCTTGTGTAAACTCCTGAAGAGTGACCATTTGCTGTAGGTGAGAGGGTGCATTGAGCTGGGCTGCTCTTGTCTGTCATTCTTGGAAGAGCAGGGTCGGATTAGAACAAATCAACATGGATTTAGTAAGGGGAGGTTGTGCCTGACAAACCTGTTGGAGTTCTTTGAAGAGGTGACAAGTAGGTTAGACCAGGGAAACCCAGTGGATGTTATCTACCTAGACTTCCAAAAGGCCTTTGATAAGGTGAGGGCTCATGGTGTTCGAGGTGAGCTACTGGCATGGATTGAGGATTGGCTGTCTGACAGAAGGCAGAGAGTTGGGATAAAAGGTTCTTTTTCG
>NC_057711.1:23631136-23673976 GCF_004010195.1 Chiloscyllium plagiosum | reverse complement strand
TAAATTCAGAACAGAAATGCGGAGACATTTCTTCAGCCAGAGAGTGGTGGGCCTGTGGAATTCATTGCCACAGAGTGCAGTGGAGGCTGGGACGCTAAATGTCTTCAAGGCAGAGATTGATAAATTCTTGATGTCACAAGGAATTAAGGGCTACGGGGAGAATGCGGGTAAGTGGAGTTGAAATGCCCATCAGCCATGATTGACTCGATGGGCCGAATGGCCTTTCTTCCGCTCCTATGTCTTATGGTCATCTCATTACATCTTAAGCAATGGTGATGGAACTTATAGATTTTGCTCACCTGCCCACATCTTGTAATGTCTAAGGCTAACTTGTGGAGACCAAAGAAAGAGAATCCATGGTCTTCAATTGTTTGTGCTTGGAGATTTTTATTATTGGCTTTCTATTTAGTAATAAGTTTGATCTTCATAACGAAGAACCAATAGCCTACTGAAAATCTGGTTAAGATGTGGGTGAGATGTTAAAGCATTAACATTTTAATAATCTTAAGCTCAATAATCTTAATATTTTGAGATAGACCTGTGGGTGACTGCATCAGAATTGTTTCCAAGTGTATAGGTGGCATAGTAGACAGTGAAGGTGGTTTACTAAGATAACAAAGGGATCTTGATCAAACTGGTCAATGGGCTGAAAAATAGCAGGTGGAGTTCAACCTGGATAAAAGCGAGGTATTGCATTTTGGTAAAACAAATAAAAGTAAAGCTTATACAATTAATGGTCGGGCCTTGGGTAGTGTTGTAGAACAGAGGGGCCTAGGGATGCAGGTACATAATTTTTTAAGTTTGCGTCACATGTAGGCAGGATGGTTAAAAAGGTGTTTGGCATTCTTGCCTTCATTGCTTAGTCCTTTTGAGTGTAGGTGTTGTGATATCATGTTGAGGTTGCACAGAACATTGGTGAGGCTTCTTCTGGAATACTGAGTCCAGTTCTGGTCGTCCAGTTGTAGGAAGGATATTATATCAAGCTGGGAGGATTCAGAAGAGATTTACCAGGATGTTGCTGGATATGCAAAGTTTGAGTAATGAAGAAATGCTGGGACGTTTTTCACTGGAGCGTAGGAGGTTGAGAGGTGACCTGATAGAAGTTTATAAAATAATGAGGGATATAGATAGAGTTGGTGGTAGTTGTCTTTCTTTTCTCTAAAATGGGAAATTTCAAGATGAGGGGCACATTTTTAAGGTGAGAGAAGAGAGATTTAAAAAAACACGAGGCAAATTCTTTCCATGGGTGGTGACATGTGGAATGAACTTGCTGAGGAAGTGGTGGATGCTGGTACATTTACAACCTTTAAAAGACATTAGGATGGATACACAAATAGGAAAGGTTTGGAAGGATATGGCCTAGGAGCAGGCACATGGGACTAGTTTAGTTTGAGATTATGTTAGGCATGGACTGGTTGATCCGAAGGGTCTATTTCTGTGCTCTATGACTGTATGTAAATGATTGAACATATACTTTGCTTGCCAAAAAGCAGAACAATAAATGGGATTTTTGTTTTTGCTTTAAATTGCCTTTTCTTACAGTTTAAATTGTCCTCTGAGCCCCTTGAACTCTAACAAGAATATAAGGAACTGCTTATATAACCCTGACACTGACAGAAATTCCTCCTCTTCAGAGGAGGTTTGGAAGCACAAGACCAGATGAGGATTAATTGGAGTACTGGCTGCTACGCTTATGCATCTTATTTTTAATTCTCTCATGACTTGTTTTATTCTCCTCTCTAGTTTGTCACGCTGAATTAAATGCAATTCTGAACAAGAACTCTGCTGACGTTAAGGGATGTACGATGTATGTGGCCTTGTTCCCATGTAATGAATGTGCTAAACTCATCATTCAGTCAGGTAAGGATTTGCAATTGCTCCACTTTCGATTTGCTACATTTGTATACCAGCATGTAGTTCAATATCTCATTACAGAGTATTTTTTTTTAAACTCATACTCTTTGCTCCAAATTAATCATACAATCAGTTGCATAAAAAATATTCCTTGCCATTGCTGAACAGTGTCAGGTTCCCAGTGACTAATTGCTGCACGTGCGATTCTTAACGTGGTTTTAATTTAATCAGTGACTTTCTATAGCACGGCCTGCCAAATAAAGACTAAAGCTGTGTGTATACATGGAGCCGGATTCCATTAGGAGATGATCACTTTTTTTTTGTATTCTTTCATGGGATGTGGGTACTGCTAGTTAGGCTGGCATTTATTGCACGTATTGCCCAGAGGCAACCACGTTTCTATGCATCAGGAGTCACGTGTAGGCAAGACCAGGTAAGGGCAACAGATTTCCTTCCCTACATTAGTGAAGCATTTCTTTTGACAGTGGACAGTGGTAAAGTGTAGCGCTGGAAAAGGCACAGCAGGTCAGGCAGCATCCGAGGAGCAAGAGTCGATGTTTCAGGCAGGTGAAGAGTCCTGCCCAAAATGTCAACTCTCTTGCTCCTCGGATGATGCCTGACCTGCTGTGCCTTTTCCAGCACCACACTTTACTAACTCTGACTCTCCAGCATCTGCAGTCTTTTCTGTCTCCCAGTGGATTTTGTTTATTGAACTTAAATCTCACCATCTTTCATGGTGGGATCCATACACATGTTTCCAGATCATTGGCTTGGGATCTGAATTGCAACAAAATTTACGTAGCAGCCCCCACCACCTCAACCAGCCACTGCTGTCATGGCTGTTGATAAAAGCAGGCAAGTTGAACTAACTCACCATGACCCCACTTGTTGCTGTCATGTTCCTCCTGAAAGTGCTGATTATTGCTGGGCTAGACCTCCCTTGTGTTCGATTCCCAATTTTCGGAACATAGTTTTTGATACATTTGGGTAAAACACACTTTTGAGGAAACAGAACTAGCAAAATGGCCATTCTTTTTTTTTAATAGATATTTTTATTAGAAATTTAACATTTTTACAAGTTTACAAAAGTAAACAAAACTCTCAGATATAAACATTGATATACAATTAGCTCAAATATACAATAGCCAAAATTTGACAAAAACAAAACAAAACAACAAAAAAAAACCGAAAAGAAAAAAAAAACAAACAAACAAAACTCAACTATCTACTAATCTAACCTACAACTAACCAGGTTGTATATTTAAGTCTCTTACATGCTCGGGATTTGTTAGCATCAGATATAATAAAACCCGTATTCGTGCGGGATTCCTCCCCCGAGGGGCCGCTGACCAGCCAGGTTTGTAATCTCAATTAAATAAAAGCCCTTGTTAGGATAGCCGAAATATCTGTATTTATGTAATTCAAAAAGGGCTTCCATATTTTATAAAATAATTGGGTCTTTCGGTACACCATATTTGTAAGGAAGTCAAGGGGAATACATTCCATAATTAGTCTGTGCCAATTTGAAAGTCCAGGGGGGCCCTCAGCCACCCAGTTCACCAAAATATTTTTCCTTGCACAGAAAGAAAGAATAGAAAATAGTCTCTTCCCGTACGTGTCCAGGGAGGGAAAGTTCGAAAAGCCCAAGAGGAGAGATACAGGGTCCACTTTAATTTCCGTTCCTAAAACTTCTGTCAGGGTACTTGCTACTTTAGTCCAATATCCACGGATCTTATGACAGGTCCATAAGCAATGTACAAGAGTGCCCACCTCTATTTTGCATTTAGGACACATTGGAGATGCTCCTGCCTTAAATTTTGCCAATCGAACCGGTGCTATATGGGACCTATGAAGTATCTTCAGCTGGATAGCCTGGGTTCTGTTACAAATAGTAATTCTTCTAGCATTTTCCCAGATATCATCCCACGTTTCTGTGGAGATTTCTAGTCCCAGATCCTGATCCCATGTTTTAAGCAGATTATCCATATCTCCCGATACTTCATCATGTAGCAAATGATAAATATTACTGACGGAAGATACCCCCACTGGTCGTAGGACACTACATTCTCTAAAATGGCCATTCTTAACATGTGAGCTTCGGCTTGTGATTACTCCAGGCTGCTAAACTGCAAATCGATATCAAACAGTCAAAGTGCTCATCGTTTGCACACCCCAGCACGTCGTCACCAGGTGGAGGGGAGCAGGAGTCCAGGCTGACCCCATTTCTTTTAATCTTCCCTGGTTCAAGGGTGTTATAGTTCATTGTGTTGAACCTTGTGTCAGCCTAGCTAAGATCAGTTGAGTTGTTTGCAGTTCTGGCGTCAAAGCAGCAGCCTTCCTGGTTTGAAATGGCTTGGTGCTTTGCCAGGTGGTAGAGGGGGTTTGTCCACTGCATGCAACCAATGTGTCTGACGTAACCCTGATTTCACCAACATAATGCAACAGTAAATTCTAGCCACCTGCATTCCCAATGGGGATGTGGGCTCAGGATAAATAATAGGGGCTCTGGCCTAGCACCCTTCTCACCATCCCTTGCTCCCTTCAGAGATGCCTATCCACCGGGAGATTGTGGCATCGGGAAATCAGATCGTATGCTGCATTTCAAAAGCTAATTTATTGAGAAACGCCTTTCCCTGTAATGGTATTAAAGTTTGAAGAATTCTTGACATTTACAGATTGTCATGAGCTGATGTTGAATAAGGATTTGCCGAGCTAATGATTGAGGCTATTAATCTCCTACCATATTCTCATTGTTCAGCTCTTTGCCCAAGTGTCAGAGCAATTTACATCTAACAAGCAGGCTTCCATAAAAGTGAATGGATAATATCTTTGCTTAAATTTTGTTGGCCCTTCCGATGACTCACTTGCTTAAGATACGAAATAGCTGAACCATAAAACAACGAATGACACTGAATCCCAGTCACTAATGTCTGAATTAGTTGGTATCAGCAGGGTTAGTGACTAAGATACTTTAATTTGCATCTGCCCCTGAATTAGGAGAAGACCATTGATCAGTGTTCCCTTTCTCGATGAGGCTGTGCAGTGAATCTGGTTGATAGTGTGCAAAAGACAATAGAGCATTAAGCCATCTGTAGGTGATAGTCCACTGATATTTACTGTCCAGGCTGTTGCACAAGTAATGACATCTTGACAAAAATACTGGGGGTGTTTGTATTCTTATACCATAGATTGGCATGCAATCTATGGTATAAGAATGGGCGGCACGGTGGCACAGTGGTTAGCACTGTTGCCTCACAGCGCCAGAGACCCGGGTTCAATTCCCGCCTCAGGCGACTGACTGTGTGGAGTTTACACGTTCTCCCTGTGTCTGCGTGGGTTTCCTCCGGGTGCTCCGGTTTCCTCCCACAGTCCAAAGATGTGCAGGTTAGGTGAATTGGCCATACTAAATTGCCCATAGTGTTAGGTAAGGGGTAAATGTAGGGGTATGGGTGGGTTGCGCTTCGGCGGGTCGGTGTGGACTTGTTGGGCCGAAGGGCCTGTTTCCACATTGTAATGTAATCTAATCTAATCTAAAGGAGAGCAGAAATGGTTATGGGCTTTTTGATCTTTGCAAGAGGCGATTGTAATACTTTGAAACAAGGTGCAAAGTGGAATAAAACACGAATCCAGAAACTAAGTCAAATTAAGTTGCAATGGTGAGACATTGAGCCACAGCTGCAACAGAGATGAGCAGAAAGCTTGGGTTGGTGAATCTTTAGAATTCTTGACCACAGATCTATGGAGATACGTTTGGCATATTTAAGGCCGAGATGGACAGATTTTAATCAATTAGGCAATCTTTGGTTGTGCGGATAAGGCAGGGAAGTGGAGCTGAGAATTATTATTGAAAGGCGAAGCTGGTCAACGAGTTGAAAGGCCTTATTCAGCTATGATCTCTCTGCCTCTCTCTGTCTGTCTGTCTCTCTCTCTCTCTCTCTCTCTCTCTCTCTCTCTCTCTCTCTCTCTCTCAATCTTATGGCAGCAAAACTGAGAGGGATTGTAATTGCATTCCAAGAAGAACCAGGAGGCCAAAACAAGAGCTTTATTAAAGAGATGTTCATGCTTCAGGCAGGAAGGTTAGAGTAAGCGGTTTCTTGCCCAAAATGGTTGATGCTACATCAGGTGCCAGTGGGTCAAAGAGTGGCAGATGGAATTTAATTTAGATAAATGTAAGGTCCTGCATTTTGGAAAGGCAAATCAGGGCAGGACTTAAATACTTAATGGTGAGGTATTGGTGAGTGTTGCTGAACAAAAAGACCTTAGTGTGCAGGTTCATTGTTCCTTGGAAGTAGAGTCGTAGGTAAGATAGTAAAGAAGGCGTTTCATATACTTGCTTTTATTGGTCAGTACATTGAGTATAGGAGTTGGCAGGTCATGGTATGGCTGTATAGGACATTGGTTAGGCCACTTTTGGAATATTGTGTTCAGTTCTGGTCTCCCTGCTATAGGAAGAATGTTGTGAAATTTGAAAGGGCTCCAAAAAGGTTTACAAGGACGTTGCCAGAGTTGGAGGGTTTGAGCTTTGGGAAAGGCTGAATAGGCTGAGGCTGTTTTCTCCGGAGTATTGGAGGCTGAGGAATGACCTTATGGAGGTTTTTAAAATTTATGAAGGGCATGGATAGGGTGAGTAGTTAAGGTCTTTTCTCCAGGGTGGGGAGTCCAAAACGAGAGGGCATAGGTTTAGGGTGAGAGGGAAAAGATTTAAAACAGACTTAAAAGGAAACCTTTTCCACGCAGAGGGTGGCGCATGTATGGAATAAGCTGCCAGAGGAAGTGGTGGAGGCTGGTACAATTACAGCATAGGAGGTTTGAGAGGGATATGGGCCCAAATGTTGGCAAATGGGACTGGATTAGTTTACGACATCTGGTCGACATGGACGAGTTGGACCAAACGGGTCTGTTTCTGTGCTGTACATCTCTATGATTATAACTCTGACTCTTAAAGTGGCAGTCCACCATATAGATACAAATACACAACAGTAATACTTTGAAACAGGACACTAAATGGATAAACAGCTAATCCAGAATACCATATCAAATTGAATTGTAACTGCAAAACTTGAAGGCACAGCTCGAAAATGATGAAACTCATGTTGGGACTGATATTAGAAGACATTCCTTCACCTCATATCCTCCTTTTGGCTGGTGTAATCACGTGGTTTTGTGGAGTCTACAACATGGTGATAGACCATTCATTCAGCTGTTCTGTGTTATTGTTTATGAAGCAGAGGTGTGACCTTCTGTTACCCACTTTTATCCAGTCCAATTAGTCCATCCTTCATGCACTTAACTACATTCTGCTTGAATACCTCTGTGCTGTTCTACCCAACTAGATCTTCTGTTAACATTGCATACTTATCACTTTGGATAAAGACATCCTCTTTGAGGATTTTTAGTAACTGCCTTATATTTACAGCCTCTAGTTTTGAACTTGTCCATCTATGCTAATACATTATTGGCATCTACCCTAATCTAACCCTTTCACAAATGTAAAAGATCTATGATTCGGAGATGCCGGTGTTGGACTGGGGTGTACAAAGTTAAAAATCTCACAACACCAGGTTATAGTCCAACAGGTTTAATTGGAAGCACACTAGCTTTCGGACAATCACCTGATGAAGGAGCGTCGCTCCGAAAGCTAGTGTGCTTCCAATTAAACCTGTTGGACTATAACCTGGTGTTGTGTGATTTTTAACTTTGTAAAAGATCTAAATTAGGTCATTCTATTTTCCATTCAAGTGAAAAGAGTCTCAGCCCATTTTGCCTTTTCAGATAAGTAATTCCTCTCCATTCAGATGCCATTCTTGTGAATCTTTTATTCAGAGTCTCTATGCCTGTTTCATAATATAAAAACCAAACCTATGTAAAGTAGTGTACAGTTACAAATGTGAGTTCTTTACAAGTTTAACAAAACCATATCAGGAGATATTTTCAATTATGACAAATTAGAGTTTAAGAAGGATGATAAAGGACAGCAGAGAGAGTGAAGAGGAAATTCAGATTTTCTTTTAGACCCATAGCAGCTGAAGATTTTAGTGAAGACATTGAAATTGGGAATGCTTAAGAGGCTTGAGTTAGGAAGCATAAGTGTCTTAGAGCTGCAAGTTGGGGCACACACAGCAGAGTTTTGAAATAACCTCATTTATGAAAAGCAGAACTTGGGAGGCCACCTAGGAATATTTTTGAATAGTTATGTCCAATTTATAGATTAATTTGATTTCAAATTTATTAGTATTCACTCTGCCTTGCATTCATAATCAGATTCATATTTAGTCCAAATGGGAATTCCTTTAATGCTGGTTTCTTCCACTTAGTTTTTTTTAATCCCCTTTTCTCTATTTATCCCCTTTTATGTATTTAGTTTATTTTGCTCTTCATTCTTAAGACAAATGATAAGTTAAAGACCTAGCTGTCACTAATCCCTCAATAGTCAGGTTGTGTGCTGTGATGACCTCTGACAACTTGTGTTAACTGGACAGAAGTTGTTGTTATACTTAGTGTACTGTGCTTTTTTGGTATCACCTTTTGTGGTGCAAATATCAAGTGTGCCAGCTGCAAAAGTTGGTGAAGTAGCTGGGACTGGGACTGTTCCATTGTCACCATACCCACTGAAGTTCAAGGGGATGTTCCTAAAGGCTTTTTTTCAAGCTGGTTAAGCTACAACTGGGAAACAAACAAATGATTATAATCATGGCCTATTGTATGTTTTGTAATCAACCTATTCATTGATGTTATTACATACCTCTGGAGCAGGCAGAACTTGAACCAGGATCGCCTGGCTCAGAGGTAGGGGCACTACTATTGTACCAGAAGAGCACTATGTTCTGTTACAAGCTGCTGGCAACTTTGCTCCTAACTAAGGTTGTTTTCAAGCTGTGCAGCTGCTTTATTTGATACTTCACACAATTCTTTTGGGTTGAGTTCTGCGCCTTTTTTCTCTGTACACTACTCTTTCGAAAAAGTAACATAGTATGGAGGGCTGTCTTTGGGAAGTGAAAGGTCACAAGTAAGCCATTGGATATGATTACAAGTATGCTGCTGGAAGATGGAAGATAGAGTGGGAATCGATAAATAACACAGGATTCGAGATGCTTGCTCTGACCCTGTGTGTTCAGCAGAGTGTGAAGTGAGCAGCATTTTCACTGTTCTGCCACTCTGCCTGTGATCAGCACGGTTGTCTCTTGAGGAGAGATGCCAAGAACAGTAAATGTAATTTTACAAAGCCATTGCACATTATCTGTGTAAGGCATAACAGTATTTGTCAGCTAAATGTTTTCTTTCTAGCCGAACGGTTATAGGATCAAAAATAAATTATTACATTTTTTGAATAACACAGCCCTTCTTAATTGGATCTTTCATGTAAGACATTGTGTTGCCGCAAATAGGATACCTAACATAAATCAGAGGAGAAGGATACTGATTGGTACACATTTTATCACCACCTAGCTCTGTTCCTTTTCCTGAAGGTATAGAGTCATAGAGATGTACAGCATGGAAACAGACAACAGTTTAATGTTGATTTGTGAGCAGAAAACCAACTGACCCATCAAATATATCCAATGCTGACAATGACTAGAGCAACATGACTAGACATTCCCCATTGTCAACCATGTGGCCTCCTGAGAGGGGATTTAATTTGGAAAAAAAGTACCAATAATAGTGAGTGGAAAACTATGATGGTCCCACAGAACCACAGCTGATGTAGTTGGGCACCACCCCCATGTGGAGCCTGGATGACTGGCTGAGTTGGTAGCATTCTCTCCCCTGAGGAGGAAGTTGTTGGGTCAAGGCCCACTCCAGACAGTTGATCATCAATCCAGGCTGACACTTCACAGTACTGATGGAGTAGGACTGGATTCTGACAGTGTCGTCTTTCAGATGAAATGTTAAACCTGTATATGCCCTCGGGTGGATGCAAAAGCTTCCATCTCATTATTTTGAAGAAGTGCAGCAATGTTATCCCTGGTGCTCTGATCACTATCCCTAAAACAACATCCCAGAAAGAGATGACTGGATATTACCACATTGCTGTTTGTGGGAGCTTGCAGTTGCATTTCCTACAATGACTGCGCTTCAAAAGTACATTCATTGGCTGCAATGTGTCATTGTACATCCTGAGGTCATAAAAAAGGGCTGTATCAATGTGAGTATTTGTTTCTCTTTTAACAATATCACCACATGCACTTTCGGCAGATGATAGTTAATGAGAATTAGGAACCCTGCCTGCTTCCCAGCCCCATTCCCCTAGCATTCTCTCCCTCTCCTTGCTCAGGGACATGGGGCTATTTAAATTGGCCTTGTGATCAATCTAGCTGAGTTCAGCTAACTTAACACCCTTTGGGGAATGAACCTGGAAACGTTTTGTTACAAAGCTCAGGTTGTTAAATGTACCGTGGAATTAAGCTGTAGGAGAAGACTGTCTCAGCTGCACCCTTTCAAATTCTTCCTTAAGCCCATGCTCCTTGTTAGTTATCACCCTAGAGCAAAGAATCCAAGCCAGTTACCTCAATATAATACTGTGGACACGCTGAACCAAAGCATGTTGTGTTCTAGTCATTGCTGATCTTTTATTTTAGCTTCATTTCCCTGTCCTCTCCCCATGTCCCTTATCTCCATGAGAGATCCAGAATTGGCTATATCAGCTAAGAAGTTATTCAGCGATGAAGTATTCACAATCATCTGAGGAAAGAATTCCAAACATTCACAACCCTTTGAGGGAAGAAGTTTCTTCTCCTTTCAGCCCTTGATCTGTGCAGATCCATGGTAACAATCTCTCAAGAGTATCCTCCGTCAGGCCCATTCGGAATCATCTTTGTTTCAATGAAAGCACTGATTGCTGTCTTGAACCTTGAAGAAGATAGGCTCAATTTAGTTAGTATAGAGTGTGAGGATCAGCAAGGGAATTAAGAGTCATGTGGACAGACCAGAAAGTGGAGTTAAGGCAATTCAGGCAGCCATGATTTTACCGAAGGGAGAAGGAGGCTCGATGGGCAAGACCTCTCATCCCTTGGACTCATTGAGTGAGCCATCACTATAAGACCTCCAAAACTTTCCTTAAATATGGAGCCATTATGTAACCCCAGGGTGGAGAATTTAAAAAACTAGGACATCACATTACAGGGTATGGGTGAGACTGCACCTTAAATAGAATGTTCAAATGAGATTCAATAATCTCATTCCTGGGAGGGAAAAGTTAACCTGTCGAAGGTAACTATAACTGGTTCAGTTTTTCTTTATTCATTAGAGTTTAGAAAAATGACCGGTGGTCTTTTTGAAACATACCAGATTCTGAGGAGGGTACAACAAGGGAGATGTTGATAAGATGTTTCCATTATGGGGAGTCTTGAACTAGTGGACATAGAGTTAAAAAGCTGACCTAATGGCAACCATATAAGCACTGTTGATTGTCATCAACAGCCCATTTCGTTCACTAATGGCCTTCAAGAAAGGAAATCTAGCATCCTTACCTGATCAGGCGTACGTGTGACCACAGACACGCAGCAATGTGGTTGACTCTTATCTGTCTTCTGGGCACTTTTGTTTTCTTTCATCATTCGTGGGATGAGGGCGTTGCTGGCTAGGCAGCATTTATTGCCAATTGCTAATTCACCCAGAGGGCTGTTAAGAGTCAACTACAATGTTGAGAGTCTGAAGTCACATGTAGACCAGATCAGGTAAGGATGGCCATTTCCCTTCCGAAAGGACATTATTTGAAAAACCCCATCTGGTTCACTGTCGACAATGGATTTACGGTTATCACTAGACTCTTAATTCCAGATTTTTAGACTTGGGGACAAGCAGTATATGTTGGCCTAGCCAGTGTTGTCCACATCCCATGAACATAAAGATCCTGCTCCATTTCTATGCAGCTGACCATTCTCCCTTCCTCTCCTGAAAAGGTAAGACGGTGACAGATCCTGACCCCAAGGTCTGAGTGGTTACCTGGTGGATGCAGCTTGCTGCTTGCTTCTCTGGGCCTCCATTTAAATGTCCCTTTACCAGCATGTTCCTTTTCCATCCTTTGTCTACTGAAATGGCATCTGTAAATGATCAGGACTGATTTCAGACAACTCTGAATCCACTTCAGCCCTTCAGGACTTCAGTCTGGGAGCTCAGGGGCACTATTAACTTTCATGCTTCTACCAGCTGCCTTTGTGCACAAGAACACTCAGCCACCTCATGCATCCACCTGGGGTGCATGTTCTAGCTCTTAGCTTCATTTCTGAGTGCTTACTTACTTGGAGCCTGCCATCCTCTCTGGATTACTGTGCTTTTTGACCAGAAGAGTGAGCATTTATGATGGGCGAGGTGTTTGAGAGCCATTGAGTGGCAATGCTGCATACAATAGTGAAGTTGCTAGTCCTGTTATGTAGAAGATTATTGACCTTTCTCTGCCCTGCTGTGTCTTCCTGTCTGATCCTGGAGACAGCAATGACCGGTTGCTCTGTGCCAAGGGTAGCTGTGGCCCTGGCTGCCTTCTCAACTACCCCACCCACCAGGTCACTATCTGGAGAGTATCTCTTCCTGAGGTATATTGTTTTCCTGGGAGGACAGCTTGAGAGTTCCTGGCTTGCAGCATCTGAAGTGCTGTATGTCCAGGCTTTTGGTGTGGCACAAGCGGCTTGTAAGTCAGAAGGTCCTGGCAGCAGGTGGAAGTTCGCCCCTACTACTGCACAATTGCATGAAAAGGACAGCAAAAAGGACTGGTTGCATAGTGAAATAAGGTAAGGAGCAGAAGACAGTGTGAGCAAAGTCACTGTGAGCCATCATTTGACATGAAACTCTCTGAAAATAACAGAGCCTAAAAATGGGCAAATCTATCCCTTTGTGGTGATCAACAGGACATTCCCTATTCTTTGGGAAGGTTGGTTGGTGTTGCCTACATAGGTTTGCATAGTAGGCATACAGGGCTTCAGTTTAACAGTTCAATCTTACTACCAAAGCGAATAACCTCAAATTTTCCTATCTTATTATTCCATGTCCTACCTTATTGCCTACTCACTTAACATGTTTATATCTCTTTGCAGTGTCTTCCTGTTGACCTTGCAATTGATGTTCCCACCTAGCTTTGAATCACCAGCAAATTTAAATTACTCCTCTCAGTCGCTTTGGGAAAAAAACAATCTGCCATGGCAGGATTCATACCCAAGTCCAAGAATATTGCCTAGATCTCTAGATTAATAATCTAGTGATAATACCACTAAGTCGTCATCTGTTTAGTTATACTCTCAAAAAAAACTAATAAATTTGTCTAACACAATTTCTCGTTCACAAAAAAAGTTGATTTTAATGACATAATGATTTTTTTCAGTGTTAATATTCCCTTAATAATTACGGCAATTTTCTAATGACTGATGTCAGACTCAGAGGCCTGTAGTTTTTTTTGTGCTTTTTATCTCTGTTGAATAAGGGAGCTACATTTGCTGACTTCTAATCTGCTGTGACATTCTGGAATCTAGGGAATTCTGGATAAATTATAAATCAGTACATACATTACAAAAGTCACAGTAAACTTTTTTTTGGGTAAGTATTTACCTGTGGCCACTTCTACCTATTGTAAGTGGACCAGGTTTCAGGCCTCAATATACTAATATAAATTACCTGCATGACCTAATGTTTCAACAGACACTTCTTATGGACCAGGCCAAACTCCTCAAAATATATGAAGAAGATAGCCTAGACATTAACTTTTTTTCTTATTTTAAAGACACGTACCAGGTGTTGAGCTCCAGATGCAATTCGTTTGGTCAGTTTTAAGCAAAACACACTTTAGTTAAAATATAAGAAAAGATAAAAAATGGAATAACAACTCTGTTGGAAAACTTTACAGAATAATAGATTATTTAACTACTAAACAGTAACTGTTCCAATATAGTAACATCCCATTAACATACCCTCGGAAAAGGCAAATTCAGTAAATAGATTGTTTCATATGCAATTTGAGCAGTAGGAAGAGAACCCCCAGCTTTTAGTTGTAACAGAGGAAAAACCATTTCCACGTCCGCATCAAACTCCTAGCAGCAACTGCTACTGGAAAAACTAAAAACCTAGTTCTGTAGGAGCTTGACCCCACATATTCAGACTGCTTCTATTGTTCTGAATTTAGGGAAAAAAACCAAGGCCTCACAAGCTGTTCACGTTAGGCTTTGAAGCACATTGCTTCGCACCTGTGTCTCAACCTTCCTTCACAAAAAAAAACACCAAGACCAAATATACCCTGTTAAAGCCATAGTATCATCACACACTGAGCCAAGAGGTTTGCAAGCAGGACACTAATTTTTGGAATTGTATTTATTGTCTTTATGTTGAAAGCTGCGTTCCAGATAAGGCATTTCAACCTTGTTTCAGTGCGTGGAAAATTATATGGTACAAATGTAGGAGTTCCTCCAGTTCATTCTTTATATGTGAAACAATGATCGGAGTACTGCCTTCCAACGTAAAATGTGTGAATTCCTGTTTTGTACAGTAATTATTTACACACTTTGGGAATTGTAATTTGAAGTATGAGCTTTCATGACTGGACATTATTGAAATGAAGGAAGCTTTTCTCATAAATGAAGTATACAAGGTCAGTAGATCACATGAAAACGCCACCACCTACAAGTTTCCCTCCAAGCCATTTATCATCCTGGCTTGGAAATATATTGTCATTCTTTCATTGCTGGGTCAAAATCCTGGAATTCCCTCCTTTAGGGCATTTTAGACTAACCTAAGCAGGTGGACTGCAGCGGTTAAAGAAGGCAGCTCACCGTCAGTTTTTCAAGGGCAACTAGGGACTGGCAATAAAAGCTGGACCGGTCAGCAATGTGCATGTTCATGTAATGAATTAAAAAAAAAGACTGCCCTCTGAAACAAAAGGCAGCTGATTTAAGCCATCTGTGAAAAGACAATTTTTACGCTGCAGCCCAACATCAAAAAGTTAACATGAACAGATTATCACTGAGATGGTGCTGGATGATTTAAAGGAGTTATTTTGCTTGTCTTATGGACCTCATAAATCATTAACACTGCTGTTCAAGTGAGTGATGAGCTCTCTACAGTATTGACAAATCAAGATCACTTTTCAGAAACTGCTAGCACTTCGATCCTTTAATAATTTCAAATTGAAACCACAACCATCGCTCTGGGTTTAGAGGAAGTGATGGGGGGAGTCTGGGGACTGGGTGTGAGAGATTATATTCAGCATTATGTATTGCAATCTAACTGTTTCAGATCTATTTATTAGATAATCCTGAATTCCCTGCCTCCTCATCCCACCTTCCACTAAAACTGGACACATGTAACTCACTCATAGATATTGTACTTCTTGGAGCTTCTTGATAAATTAGCGCTGCATTATGTAGTTTCTGATCAGATGCTGATCTCTAAATCTCCCATTATCAAATTAGAATCGTCGGCTACAGATGACAGTATTTGCCTTTAAACTGTTTCTTTGTAGCCTTGTTAAGCCCAAGAATATGTATTAATATTGCACTTGAATAAGCAAGTGAGATGTCATCTGTTGAAACTTCATGTAATAGTGTTGAGACTGGGTTTGTCCTGGTGTTTCAGCCATTTCTTTTGAGGGAGCTAAGCACTTGTTAGATTTTAAAGGGTGTCCTTTTAAATTAACTTGGTTAAGTAAAGAGCACACTTTTTTTTCAGTTCAGAGGACTGCATTTCAAAATCAAATACAAGAGCACAGAATAGACAGTGGCATTTCAGTGCAGTACTGAAGGGGTAGATGTTTTATCAAAGACTATGCTTCAATTGAGCTGTTAAACTGAAGACCTGCCTTCCTGTTCGTACCATCTTCACAAAGCAGGGAATACCCTGCTGACAGCTGCAACAACAACTGCATTTATTTTGCACCTTTTAAGAGAGTAAAATGTCACAGGATCATTATCAAACCGGATGTGACATTGAACTGCATAAAGAAATATTAGGGTATTTTGGTACAATAGTTAGGTTCTAAGGAACGTCTAAAAGGAGAAAGAGCATAAGAAGTGTTTAGGGAGAGATTTTCAAAACTTTGGCCTCAGCAACTGAGTTCATGGTTACCAATAGCAGGGGAGTTGAATTTGGGCATGCACAAGATATCAGCACAAGGGGAACCGGATTGGAGGTGAAAGCAAATTAACTACTTTCTTGCAATGTTTCCATCTTGGTGGAAGCTATAGTGCATGTCAGTTAATTGTTAACAATTAATAAAGCAATTAATTGTCCATTCAGTGCATTGAGCTACAAGAATTTCCAGTCTTTTATTTTGGTTTGGTAACTATGGTTATCTGATTTCTATCATAGCAATTTTTAGCTTCCCTTTATTTAAAAAGAATCTGGAAATTTTGTAAGTAGAGAAACAGAATATTTACTTGAAAAGGACATAATTCTGACTTGATACTGATTTAAAAGGAACTGTGAATGCTGTAACCCAGTACAAATCTGAGTGAACAGCGTATTCTCTGAAAGGAAGAAACTGAATGCTGAGCATCTAAAATGTTCAGCTGATCAAAGCACTCTGTCTAAATGTTAACCCATTTTTCTCTTCCAAATGCTGACTAAGTATTCCTAACAGTTTTAATATCTATTTAATTCATTACAGTAGGCTGCGTATGTGGTGCTGTGTTTATCTAGCCAACTCTATTCAAATATATGATCATTTCGTGAAATGGCATTGCCATCCATGTTTTCTGTGGACTACTTTGTGATTAGTGCTATGGGTCCTGTGGGATTGTTTAGCAGTTTGTTAAGATCACGATGATATTCAAACCAGTTATTGTAGCAAGTTTAGAGCAAGTTGTTGCCGATGCTGGAATCTGTACTGCAAACAAAAAAATGCTGGAAGTCGCGATGGGTCAAGCAGCATCCATGGAGAGTGAGAAAGCAAGCTAGCATTTCGAGTCGAGATGACTGATGAAGAGTAATCTAAACTCAATGTTAGCTCTCTCACTCACTCTGTCACACACCAAGCACACGCACACATGTCAGGATGCTGCCTAACCCGCTGTGATTTCTAGCATTTTTTATTTTCATTGTACCAAGTATGTTCAGATACATATTATACAAAAATAACGCACAGTATATTTTAAACACATTTATAGCATCATAAGGGAAATGGGTCAATGCAGGTACCTATGCTGGCTGTTTAATAGAAGTATCCAGTTAGTTGTGTTCATGTGTTCTTTTCCCATATCCCTGCAATATTTTCCACTTGAAATATTTGTCCAATGTCCTTTTTCAAACTTATTGACTTGAGTATACTTATGAGGGAAATCAGGAGGGCAGAAAGGGGACATGAGATAGTTTTGGCAAATAGGGTTAAGGAGAATCCAAAAGGTTTTTATAAATACCTTAAGGACAAAAGGGTAACCAGGGAGAGAATAGGGCCCCTCAAAGATCAGCAAGGCAGCTGATGTGTGGTGTCACAGGAGATGGGGGAAACACTAAACAAGCATTTTGAGTCAGTGTTTACTGTGGCGAAGTACATGAAAGATCTAGAATGTGGGGCAATAGATGGTGACATCTTGAAAAATGTCCTTACTAAAGAGGAGGCAGTGCTGGATGTCTTGAAATGCATAAAACTGGATTAATCCCCAGGACCTGATCTGGTGTACCCTAGAACTCTGTGGGAAGCAAGGGAAGTGATTGCTGGGCCACTTGCTGAGATATTTGTGTCATCAATAGTCACAGGTGAGGTGCCGGAAGACTGGAGGTTGGCTAACGTGGTGCCACTGTTTAA
Organism: Chiloscyllium plagiosum; assembly: GCF_004010195.1. Lineage (NCBI taxonomy): Eukaryota > Metazoa > Chordata > Chondrichthyes > Orectolobiformes > Hemiscylliidae > Chiloscyllium > Chiloscyllium plagiosum. The sequence goes on along the minus strand of NC_057711.1, from coordinate 23,656,404 downwards.
GAAGGATGTTGAGGAAAAGCCAGGGTACAATGATCAGTGAGCCTGACATCGGTTGTGGGCAGGTTGTTGGAGGGAATCATGAGGGACAGGATGTAGATGTATTTGCAAAGACAAGGACTGATTAGGGATAGTCAACATGGCTTTGTGTGTGGGGAATCATGCCTCACGAACTTGATTGAGATTTTTGAGGAAGTAACAAAAAGGATTGATGAGGGCAGAGTGGTAGATGTGAACTATATGGACTTCATTAAGGCATTCGACAAGGTTCCCATGGTAGACTGGTGAGCAAGATTAGCTCTCATGGAATACAGGAAAACTTCCCATGTGGATATAGAACTGGCTTGAAGACAGAGGGTGGTGGTGGAGAGTTGCTTTTCGGACTGGAGGCCTATGACCAGTGGTGTGCCGCAAGGAGATGTGAACTATATGGACTTCATTAAGGTATTCGACAAGGTTCCCATGGTAGACTGGTGAGCAAGATTAGCTCTCATGAATACAGGAAAACTTGCCATGTGGATATAGAACTGGCTTGAAGACAGAGGGTGGTGGTGGAGAGTTGCTTTTCGGACTGGAGGCCTATGACCAGTGGTGTGCCGCAAGGATCGGTGCTGGGTTCACTACTTTTCGTCATTTATATAAATGATTTGGATGCGAACATAGGAGGTATAGTTAGTAAGTTTACAGCTGACACCAAAATTGGAGGTGTAGTGGACAGCAAAGAAGGTTGCCTCAGTTTACAATGGAAGCTTGATCAGATGGGCCAATGGACTGAAGAGTGGCAGATGGAGTTTATTTAGATAACTGTGAGCTGCTGCATTTTGGTAAGGTCCTGGGGAGTGTTGCTGAACAAAGAGACCATGGAGTGCAGGTTCATAGCTCCTTGAAAGTGCAGTCGGAGGTAGATAGGATAGTGAAGAAGGCATTTGGTATGCTTTCCTTTATTGATCAGAGTATTGAGTACAGGAGTTGGGAGGTCATGTTGCGGCTGTACAGGAATTGGTTAGGCCACTGTTGGAATATTGCGTGCAATTCTGGTCTCCTTCCTATCGGAAAGATGCTGTGAAACTTGAAAGGGTTCAGAAAAGATTTACAAGGATGTTGCCAGGGTTGGAGGATTTGAGCTACCGGGAGAGGTTGAATAGGCTGGGGCTGTTTTCCCTGGAGTGTCGGAGGCTGAGGGGTGATCTTTATAGAGGTTTATAAAATTATGAGGGGAATGAATAAGGTAAATAGACAAGGTCTTTTCCCTGGAGTGGGGGAATCCTTACTAGAGTGCATAGGTTTAGGGTGAGAGGGGAAAGGTATAAAAGGGACTAAAGGGGCAACGTTTTCACGCAGAAGGTGGTACATGTATGGAATGAGCTGCTAGAGGAAGTGGTGGAGGCTGGTATAATTGCACGATTTAGCAGGCACCTGGATCGGTGCATGAATAGGAAGGGTTTGGAGGGATATTGTCCAAGTGCTGGCAAATGGATGGATGAGTTGGGCCGAAGGGTCTGTTTTCATGCTGTACTTCTCTATGATTCTGCTTCTGTCACCATTCTGGACCATCATAACTGGCATTGTGAAATCAATTCTTATCTTTTCTTCTCATTACTTTTGCAAATTAAGTTAAGTCTACCCATCCATCTCTGGTTATTATCCTTCCGGTTAATGGAAACAATTTCTGTGAAGCCTCTCATTATATTGCATATCTCTGCTAAATATCCCTTAAATTACTCTGCCTTAATTCAGACTTCTGCTTATTTGAATGCATTTTTTTTTCTTTTGTCTGCAGGCATAAGTAAAGTTACTTACATGTCAGATAAGTACCGTGACATGCCAGAAATGAAGGCCTCAAAGCTAATGTTGGACATGGCTGGTGTACAATGCAGGTGAGTAGATGGTGTGCAATATTGTAATCTAAATCTCCAGGTGCTTTCAGAACCAAGTCAACAAGGATTAGTGCGGGAATAATGCCTTACTGTGCTAACACAATATATAGCCTTTTCCTAAATAAGTGGAGTCAAGTGGCAGGTTTAATACAGTCAGTAAAAACAGACTGGGTTGTGGTTAGTGATTTTGATGATATGATGCTCTATTTCATGTACACTGGCTCACAATGTGCAAGACTGATCACCTGACTCAGCTGCTATTGAGTGTTGTTTATTGTTTATTTGTCACTACCTCCCATCCCCAGCACCTCTGAGACCACAGAATAAATCATCAGTTCACTAACTGGCTTGAGGCACTGCAGTCTAGGCCACGCAATCATGTCCTTTTAAAACGTCTGGGAGGATTTGTGTCAGATAATCTCTTGACATCAATTTGACCTGGTTCGTTTTAACCTGCTAAGTTTACACCATTGACTACAATTTCCAAATACTTGAGATGTTGTAAATTAATTCTTCACGGAGCTTTCTACAGCTTCTGTTCTTTTCTTTTGCCTATACACTTCACATGACGAACAGTGAGAAATGCCCATGTAGATCGCAGCTTCCAATGGGAAGGTGCAGGCTTTAGAAACCACTGAAGGAGGCATTAAACTTTGTCATTGACCGATTTGTGAAAAATTCCCTCATCTCTGTTGTCCCCTTCTTTGAAATGTAGTAAAACTATCCCACACCAGCTGGATCCATATGCTCTTAATGCATTTTCCTTAGATGTATCTTTCTCCATCAGTTCGAGTATGATGTTGGATTTCTGCAGCTTTTTTACTACCTTGGAACTGCTCACAGATTCCTCTTTCTAGTACTGAGGTTGCTTTCCTTTATTCTTCTATCTACTCTGATTCCTTTTGCATTCCTCCTCTGTTTGAATTCAACATTTATGGTGCTTACTTTGAGTATGTATTTGTGCTTTCTATTTGCATTTCTGGCTACAGTATGCATCCACGTATGCGAGGTAAAAGTGAAGCCACTATAGTCCCTGAGAAGCAGAGGGCATTCGAGACAGCCAACTGAAAGTGAGGGCAATAACTGTTTTTTTCAAAATTACAGCTTAGAAAAGAGCTCCGGGTCACCATGCCTCATGGTAACCTCAGTCAGTGTAGGAATTGAAGCCATGCTGTTGAGTTAACTCTGCATCACAAACCAGCCATTAGGCCAACTGAGCTGACCATCTGTTAAACTACACATACCCCAGAAAGAAACCATTGAGCTCAAGGTCCTATCCACTGTTGGTGCTCCACATGAAGCTTTTCCCATGCCTACTGATTCAGCCCAAACAACGTATCCTTCTTTTCCTTTCTACCTGTGTACAAAGCTAGTTTCTCCTGAAATGCACCTTTGCTAATACCCTTACCAGTTTCTTACGGTGGCAAGTTCCATATATTAAACATTTTCTCAGTAAAGAATTCTCTCCGAGATTTTTAGTGGATTTATGAGTGTCTTCTGTTTCTGGGCTGTAATTTAAAAAAAAAATGTTATTATATCCTGACCTGTAGTATCCTTTAAACCATATGCACTGCTCTCAGCATCAGGAAAATGGTGTGCTTACTTACTGGAAAACACAACATGAGTTTGCGGCATAATGAGATGGATCTATTGTTTTACATTGTGCATTGCCTAGTTTGATGTACCTCCAATGAGCAAGTTCCATTCCAAATAAATGAGAATCCTGGGCTTGTAAATTATGTGAGCAACATGCTGCTATAGATAGATATCATGAATGGTGCAAATGTGCAATTCTGTAACACTATGCATTACAGACAAGGTCTTGTGTTTGCAATATAACTTGGTCTCAAGAGAAACCATCTGTCCGTTGGTGATACATTCAGATCTCCTAATTTAGAAAATTCCTGTCTCTCTCTTTTTTTCTCTCTTTCTCTTTCTATTTCTCTTTCTCTCTTTTTCTTTCTTCCCCTCTCTCTTTCCTCATTTTTTTTCTCTTCCACCCCCTTCTCTCTTTCATTTTCTCTCTTTCTCTCTCTCTTTGCCATTTTCTTTGTGTCATCTAGAAAATATTATATTTGGCTCCCACATCCAAATGATTGATATATATCCTGCACACTGGGGCCCCATGTACTTATCCTTGCGGTCCTCCAACTAGTCAGTCTACCAACATGAATATGACCCACTTATTCCTACTTTCTGCCTATTCGCCAATCCTTAATCCATGTCAGTATGTTACTTGCTACTCTTTGTGCTTAAATTTTGTTAACTAACCTTTTGATGTTTTGTAAATCCAAGTACACTTAGTATAGTTGGTTTTGTTAGTAACACTGTCACATAACTGTACCAAGTTTGCAACATGCAAAGCTAATAGGTCTGTAATTCTGTTCTTTTTTTCTCACTTCCATCTTAAACAGTGGGTAACACTTTGTACTTCTAACCCACAGAAATCATTCCAAAATCTGGAGAATTTTGGACGATGATCATTAATGCATCCAGTACCTCGACAGCCATCACCATCACTCTTGAATTATGACTAATTCTTAGGGAATTATCAACTTTCAGCTTCATTAATTTTTCCAGTACAATTTTCTTATAAAAGCTAAATTTTCTTCAACTCTTCATTTTGCAATCCATTTGGATCTCTAGTTGCAGGAAATTTCTAATATCTTCCTCAGTGAAAACAGAGACAAAGTAACTATTTAGCTTCCCTGCCAATTCTCTAGTCGGCTGTATAAATTCTCCTGACTCTGCCTGTAATTGATCCAAATGTATTTTGGCAAATATTTACTTTTACATAACTATATAAACTTTTACAGGCTGTTTTTATGATTTTTGCTAATTTACATTCACACTGAATTCTTTATCTCTATGCCGTTTCTTGGTGGTCTTGTGCGGTATTCTAAAACCCTCCCAATTCTTGTGTTTCTGGCAACTTCATAGACTTTTTCTTCTAACCTTCTATAATGCTCAACTTCTTTATCATTCCAGCCACAGTCCTAAACAAAATTCAAACCTAGGTATAAAAGTACATGCCTAACCTCCATTCACACTTTGTGAAAAAGAACAAAAACTGGGAAAAAGAATCATGGAAAATACACAAATGGTCTTCCAAATTACCATTGTCTACTCGCAATGGAAACATTTCAAGACAAGAACTGAGCACTACATTTCTCCCACACACTGGTTACAGACATATCTTCTGTAATGTGACATGCAACTATTTTTCAACAACAAAGCTTTCTAAAACAGGTTCTCCGGTTTCCTTCCACAGTCCAAATATGTGCAGGCTAGTTGGCTTGGCCATGCTAAATTGCTCATAGTGTCCAGGGATGTAGACCCTAGATAGATTAGCCATGGGAAATGCAGAGTTACAGGGATAAAGTAGAGGGGTGGGTCTGGGTGGGATGCTTTTCAGAAGGTGTGAACCCAATGTGCGAAATGACTACTTCCGTATTGTAGGAATTCCTATGATAAAAACTGTGCCTTAGTTATTATTTCTACAGTTTATTTTAAAAATTGGAAAACACAATACTCACGTCTGCTGAAAACAAGTTGTCAATTCTTCTAGCTAAAAATGGATCTTCAGTATGTAGCTGACTGAAGGTCTATCCCTTGGGTTTCTTTTAAACAACTGTGACATTAAGTTATGCAGATCGGAGGTATAATGAATAGACACAGGTTGGTAAGATCCACAGATAATCTTTAGCACTAAGTTTGAGCTGAGACGTGGCAGAAGGAGTTTAATTTAGATAAATGTGAGGTGCTGCATTTTGGGAAAGCAAATCTTACCAGGACTGATACACTCAATGGTAAGGTCCTAGAGAGTGTTGCTGAACAAAGAGACCTTGGAGTGCAGGTTCATAGCTCCTTGAAAGTGGAGTCACAGGTAGATAGGATAGTGAAGAAGGCGTTCGGTATGCTTTCCTTTATTGGTCAGAGTATTGAGTACAGGAATTGGGAGGTCATGTTGTGGCTGTACAGGACATTTGGTTAGGCCACTGTTGGAATATTGCGTGCAGTTCGGGTCTCCTTCCTATCGGAAAGATGTTGTGAAACTTGAAAGGGTTCAGAAAAGATTTACAAGAATGTTGCCAGGGTTGGAGGATTTGAGCTATGCGGAGAGGCTGGACGGTCTGGGGCTGTTTTCCCTGCAGCATCGGAGGCTGAGGGTTGACCTTATAGAGGTTTATAAAATCGTGAGGGGTGTGGATAGAATAAATAGACAAAATCCTTTCCTGGGGTCAGGGAGTCCAGAACTAGAGGTCATAGCTTTAGGGTGAGAGGGGAAAGATACAAAAGAGACCTAAGGTGCAACTTTTTCACGCAGAGGGTGATATGTATATGGGATGGGCTGCCAGAGGAAGTGGAGGAGGGTTGTACAATTGCAACATTTAAAAGGCATTTGGATGGGTATATGAATAGGAAGGATTTGGAGGGATATGGACCAGGTACTGGCAGGTGGGATTAAATTGGGTTGGGATATTTGCTCAGCATGACGAGTTGGACTGAAGGGTCTGTTTCTGCACTGTACATCTCTGATTCTTTCCCTGGCTCACTTTCTCTCGCGCTCTCTGTTTCTCTCGCGCTCTCTGTTTCTCTCGCGCTCTCTGTTTCTCTCGCGTCGCGCTCTCTGTTTCTCTCGCGCTCTCTGTTTCTCTCGCGCTCTCTCTTTCTCTCGCGCTCTCTCTTTCTCTCGCGCATTTGCTCAGATGACGAGTTGGACTGAAGGGTCTGTTTCTGCACTGTACATCTCTGATTCTTTCCCTGGCTCACTTTCTCTCGCGCTCTCCGTTTCTCTCGCGCTCTCTGTTTCTCTCGCGCTCTCTCTTTCTCTCGCGCTCTCTCTTTCTCTCGCGCTCTCTTGCTCTTGCGCACGCTCATGCTTGCTCGTGCTCGCTTGTGCGCTCTCGCTCTCGCTCTTTCTCTCGCATGCTCTTGCTCTTTCTCTCGCTCTTTCTCTTGCACAAGCTTTCTCTCATGCGCTCTCGCTCTTTCTCTCGCGCGCTCTCTTTCTCTCGCGCTCTCGCTCTTTCTCTCGCGCTCTCGCTCTTTCTCTCGCGCTCTCGCTCTTTCTCTCGTGCTCTCGCTCTCTCTTTCTGTCTCAGTCTCTGTTTCTCTGTTTCTGTATTTTACTTTCGTGAGTGCTTTCTCGTGCCCTCTTGTGCTCTTCCCCACCCCGCCGCACACACATGCACACACATTCCCCAGTACCATAGATTCTGTTAGTCTCATTAAACAGAAAGTCTCATGCTTCTTTCCCGAGTATCAATAGAGAAATTACAAATGTGGAAGTCAAGTGTCAGAATGTCTGACTCTTCTCACTTGTTCATACTGTAAATTTTGCGAGGTGTTCTCTAATCTATCTACACTTCAATTAGCAAACATTCCTTTCCTTCAAAATCCTACTCATTGATAGGAATGTAATCTATGCTGAGCATGGGTCTTAATTGCAGTTTTTGAGGATGCTGTTAACTTTTACTGTCTGAAGGGAAAAGAGCTTTCTTTTAACTTTTAACTTTCGTTCATAAAGAACCTGTTGTGTCCTTTCCCTGGAGATCTTACGAATAATTTCACAATGTTTTTGGTTGAGATAGCTGTATCAGACCTGATGCGAATTGAACACATGCACGTTCTACATTAGAATAAAAAAAAAAATTTTCCACATTGACAGGTACTGTGGACAACGATTTGATAGTCCATTTTAAAAAATATTTTTCAATAAAATGTTTTTTCAATATTATAATAAACCAACAACACAACTCAATCAATACAAACTTAACAAAACTACACTCGTGAATATACATACAAAACAAGGTAAATAAACGGATAGAAGAAAAACAAAAATGAATAATAAATAATACAGCTCAGCATAACAAAACAAAATCTCTCAATTTTCAAGAGCATTAACTAATACACATTCATATGTTTGGGATTCTTCCTCTCAGGATGCTAGGTTCATCGGACTCGTTCATCATGGCTATATAAAAGCCCTTATTAGAGTGGCAGATAAGTCTGTAACTAGGTAATCCGAAAAGGGCTGCCATGTCTAATAGAAATCCTCAGTTTTTTGGTACACCATACATGTGGAAAAGGTCAAAGGGATGTGTTCCATGACAAGCTTATGCCAACCCGACAGACCTGGAGGGTTTGGGGGGCTGGGTGATGTTTTCAGTCACCCAACATAATAGAATATTTTTCCTTGCGCAAAAAGTAAGGATATTGAAAAGTTTCTTCTGATGCACGTCTAAGTAAGGTACCCTGGACAGGCGCAAAAGAAGAGAGACTGGGTCCAGCTCCAGTCCGGTCCCCAAGATCCTCTCCATCAAACCTACCACTGCACTCCAGTATGTATGACGTCTGTAGTAGGACTGCAAGCAATGAGTGAGAGTACTGTAGTCATTCTATTAGGGACATGTTAAAGAATCTCCCACATTGAATTTTGAGAGATGATCTGGGGCCAGATGGACTCTATGAAGAATCTTCAGCTGCATGGCATGGGTCCTATTACAGATTGAAATCCTTCTTGTGTTTTCCCAAATATCTGTCCATGCCTCAGAGGAGATCTCAACCCCAATTCTCTCTCCCAGACCTCAAAGCCACTCAGCCTCTTCTGAGGGGCCACTCTCCAACAGCTGATCAAGAGTGCTGACAGAGAATGTGTTCTTAGCACGGATCACCCTCTTCTGTGTCGGCTGTGTAAGAGTCAGTTAAAAGTGTGGTTCTTTTTTGACTAAAATCCCTGATCTGAAAAAGGTCTTTACTAGATAGTCTGTACTTATGAGTTATTTGATCAAAGGACATCATTGTTTCTCCCTCAAATACATCACCCATGTAAGAAAACCCCCTAGCTGCCCATAGTTTAAACCCGGAATCCATTATCCCCAGTTGGAAACCCAGTATACCAATTATAGGGGTAAGAAATGAGGTTTTGTCTATATTGTCCTCGCTCTCCCGTATTGCCCTCCATGTTTTAACAGTATTGGTAATTATTGGGTTATGACAATACTCGGTTACTGCCCTCATTTTGTTGAAGAACAGCAGACTGATAAGGGGGCATTTTGCTTGAGAAGCTTCAATATCTAACCATATTGACGCCTAGTCCCCGCAGGCCCAGTTGCTCATATAAGATAAAAGAGACCTTAATTGGTAGTTTTTAATATCCGGGAGATCTACTCCCCCAAGTTGCAATTTGCTTAGCTTGATAAGGGGCTCCTTATGGTGCCAAATTAAAGAGCTGAACCTGCCAGTAATTGTCTCCCGAATGTCTGTCTGGGAAAGAGCAAAGGAAGCATTCGCATGGGTATAGCAAACAAAGGAGGACATTCATTTTAACAAGGGCTATCCGGTCTAGCCAGGATATTGGAAGGGCCTCCCATCTTTGAAGATCTTATTTAATTTTGTCAAACAAGTGGACAAAGTTCGCCTTAAATAACTGATCAAAGATGGCAGTAATGAATATACCTAAAAAGCAGAACCCCACCCCGCAACCATTCAAAAGGAAATCTGGATTCACCCTCAGCATCAGGTATTTCCCGAAGGCCTCCGATAGGCATGGCCTCCAATTTTGTAGCCTGAAAAGGCACCAAACGAATTCATATATTAGATCAGGTGAGGTACCGAAACTACTGGGTTTGACGAAAAGATAACATCATCTGCATACAATGTAATCTTATGTGACTTTGACCCCACTTCTGGGGCAGATATGTTGAGGTCCCTACGATGGCCTCTGCTAGTGGCTCAATCTCCTGTGTAAACAACAATGGTGAAAGCGGACAAACTTGTCGACTGCCCCTAAAAATATTAAAATTGCTGGATCTTGATAGTTCATTTACTATGCACCCACCTCACAGACTGTTGTAGCCTTTATTATCAGAGCTTAAAAATGTGTTGCTAGAAAAGCGCAGCAGGTCAGGCAGCATCAAAGGAGCAGGAGAATCGACGTTTTGGGCATAAGCCCTTCTTCAGGAATGCAGGAGAATCGACGTTTCGGGCATAAGCCCTTGTTATGCCCGAAACGTCAATTTTCCTGCTCCTTTGATGCTGCCTGACCTGCTGCGCTTTTCCAGCAACACATTTTTAAGCTCTGATCTCCAGCATCTGCAGTCCTCACTTTCTCCGCCTTTATTATCAGGGCTGACATTCATTATGGCCGAGGGCTGATTTCTTCACCCACGTGTAAAGGTCTGAAAAGATACTTTTTTTTTACCTTGTACCTCATAAGGTCTTCATATTTGTATCTGCAGATTCTAAATTCTCACCAGCTTTTGACAACGTTTGGCATCGTGTCGAATCCAAATGCAATATCACCGCAAATTTGATAGACTAGAGACAGTCCACATTGTGTTGCTACTCCCCCTGGAACTAGTCCCATGATGTAAATAGCAGACTTCACAAAGGCAATTAAAAGTTGTTTTTTCTTTTCTGACCTGGTACAAATTAGCTCCCCTAAGACTGCAGCAAATCTTTTCCACAAATGAAGCACCAGTTCAGATTGAAAGGCTGCTTTGGGTTAGGTGAGTTAATGAACTGGAAGAGCGGATTTCATAATGTTTCATGTATTTATGAGAGTGTTGGCTGTGTAAACAGAAGGTGCTGGCAATACTAAGCAGGTCTTGTAGCATCTGTGGAAAAAGAAACCGGCCAGCAACCAAAATCCCTGTAAAGGCTGTGGCCAAAGTTTCAAGTTGATGAGCCTTCATCAGGATACCACAGGCCTCGGCTGAAACATTAGCAGACAAAGAGCCAAGGATCTGTGTTTGGGTATGAATATGTGGTATGTAATGTTTGTGCCTGTGCATCTTACCAATACATGGACTAATAGATGTCTTTCTTTTGTTTTGTAGCAAATTTATTCCAAAGAATAAAACAATTACCATTGATTTTGAGTCAATAAACAAAAGTGGAAGTTGTTTAGAAATCAGCCCGAGTGCCTCAACAACATTGGCCTGAAGCTGCATCATGGAAAATCTCATTTACTACTTCCATACTTTCCAAGTCTCTTTTTTTTGTACTTGTCATTCAAGCAAATGACCTGCAAACTGTTGGCAGCCTGTTTTCTAAACAGTGGAAGTTAACTAATTAATGTATTTTAAGCACTGTGCAAAGTTTTTTGTTGTTAGAATTAACAGTGAGCTGCTTCAGCTTGCCCTGTGTATGCATTTACTTAATTATATATATGTAAAATATAAAATCTTTGGTAAGGAACTACAGAATGAATGAATGACTGTGATGGCAGGGAACTTTAAGTCATGAGTCACTAGCAATCTTATTTCTGGTGGAATTGCAGAATATGGAATGATGCCGCGGCTTTCCTCAGAGTTCCGTTTCAGTTTTGTCAGATTTACCTGGCTTCCTGAACACACACACACACAGTGTTTGTTTCTGCCCTCTTAATAATCAGTCGACTGGTTCAAGAGCAAATCCCTCCCTGATCTGCCTATCCTGTGGTTGGCACAGTCTGTCACAGTTTGTAATCTGCTGAGGTAGGCAGATGCCTGAGGGTTCCTCCCTGTGTGGGAACCCACCTGGAACATTTTTAAATGTGACCTCTTGTCAAGTCTGCGAACTTGGTTGGTCACTCCATGCCCGAGGTTATATTAGGGATGGTCATTCATGTTTCCTTGGATTTATTCTGGCTTCCTGACAAGGTTGTGAGAGAGATTCCAGACATGACAACAAGTTGGTCATTTCAAACAGTTAATGCCTACAGCCATTTTGCAGTTAAAGGTCCAGTTTACCTTTAAAAGTTCTGTCAAAGAGTACAAATACAAATCATCACTTGATATGTTTTTCTGTTTATTATTTTTCTCACTCTTCCAGTGAAAGAACTTGTGATTCTGTTGTTCCATCAAAGTAAAATTGTTAGTGGCAAAGAATTATATTTTATTCCTGCAGCAAAGCCTCCGATTAAGCAGTGATGGTTGCAGGATCTTGCTATGCACAATTCAGTGGAGTGATTGTGCTTCACACGTTTCAGACGAGTTTAAGAATGGCTTGGAAACATCCCGAGGACAAGAAAAATATACAACATAAATGCAAGTTGCTTTTATTTGAAACTGCGATATTTTTTTTTTAGTTTGGATGTTCGGTTTCTTTTTTATGCAGTGTGGCAGTAAGAGTTGAGAGGTGCTGCCAGGAACATAATTTTACACCTAAAGCCTTTTGATCAATTTCTTGCACACCATATTACCACCACAGAGACTATTTCCATTATTCACACCTCAGCACCCATAGTCTTCCAGAAGTGAATTCCAAATATCTCATACTGTTGTATAAAGTTGTGCTCCCTGAGTTTGCCCCTAAATGGCCTGGTCCGAATTTTAAGGTTACATCCCCATGCCCTAGGTTCTGTCACCAGTGAAAGAACTGGTGTCATGTCCTTTAAACATATTAAGCATCAAGATTGTATACTCTCATCAACCTTTTATACTGAAATGAATGCCAGCCCACCTTTTCCAATCTGCCCTCATTATTAACACTTTAATTCCCAGTGTCAGTCTAAATCTAATTGCAGTCCCTTCCGTCTAGTACTTGTCTGTTTCATAATTTTTTCTGTCTAGTCCCCTGACTATGCCTATGCACAAAGTTATGAACCTCTTTGCATTAATGTGGGTTTACAATAATTCTGTGCCTATAGGGCAGAAAAGTTGGCATTAACTCAGCAATTCATTCACGAATCACTGTCACTTGGGAATGTATGAGTTCTGCCATTCAATAATATTGTGGCTGATCCAATTGTAACCTCAATGCCACAACCCTGGCTACCCCAATAACCTTTCACCACAACACCCACCCCCTCACCAGCTTATCAAAATCCATCTCCTTCTACCTTACACCTGTTCAAAGATTCTGCTACCACCACCTTTTGTGGTTAGAAAATGTTTCTCCTCTGGCTACAGTTGATGCCCCCTTATTTTTAAGTGGTCACTTGCAGTCCATTCTACTTGCATGTTTTCTATGGATTGTCCTTTTAAAAAAAATGTGCAGTTTAATACACGTTTTATTCTTCTTAAGTGTGTGCTTTTTAATGTGGATATCTAAACTTTGTTGTTCGAAACACAAACCAAAATTATCTCTGTGTGCCGTTTAAGAAATGGAAAATTCAAAATCCTTTCCCCATATCTAAAAAGCATACTTTCACTGCTACAGGTAATGTTAGAACAGGGTAAATGAACCACAGTCCACATATATTCAATTCAAAAAAGGGGTGAACACTGCGTGATACATAATGTACCTCTGTGAGTACCTCGTGTCTGGTACAAAACAAATGAAGTGCTCATCTCTACATTTGTACTTGTCAATTTACTGCTCTGAAAGGCTCCCAACCTGATGGTTGGAAGAGCATCATCATTTAAGGTCACGTTTAAGGATTCCAGTTGTTCAATAATGCAGCTGTATCCTATTTTATAGTACTTGTGTGTATTCCAAAGACAAAATGAGCAGTTATTGGAAAGGGATCAATTCCAAATAACCCTTTATTTCCGATAAATTCTTTTTAAAAATCCTCTTAAAGCTTAATAAATAAAGTTAAAACATTTAAATAGCATGCATCAATCCAGATATACGTCATAACCTGACACCCTTGGAAAGGCTAAATGACATGATAATCATTTTATCTTCACCATCAAGCCAAGCCATTAAGATCCTGAAAAAGGAAATGAGCTCTCCAGGGAAATAAACATGTTTCACTTTTAGCATTTGTTTACCGTTTCATTATAATCTGAGTGATGTGCGACCAGGGCCAAGTCTTTGCAACTTCAGCAATCTGTTAACAACAGTGGATAATCATCTCTCTTTTTGTTTTCAACATAACGAGTGCAGCCGAAATGGAAGCTCTTGCATATTTTGTCTAATCTACTCAGATTGCCTTGTGGCCTACTGGGGGCTTTCATTATACACGGCAATTGGCATATGAACTGTTGATAACAGCTTTCATATTCCATCTAATCTGTGGATTGCAAAACAGCTTTCGATTCATTTTTGAGTCTCTGTCTCAAGTGCATTTCTTTTGGACCAGTGTCAGCTTATTAACGTGTAACCTTTTCTTTGGTGGCAGAGATAAAATAGAGTAAGGATTGGGCTCCTGCAATCAAAATGTATGTGCTTTTCAATGTTTCAATTTGCGTTTAAATGCACTTTCTTTAGAATTCCAACAATTACAGTACCATTCTGAAATGCTCAGTAAAGCCCTTTATTCATGTAGTAATTAATCTGAATTCAACTTGTCAGTATTTCTTCACTTACTATTTTCCTCCGAGACTGATTTTTATCTTTTTTGGGATATGGAAGCTTTTGAAGCATTAGCAATATCTTCCGGGCATTCTGCAATCAAAGATTCCTGCAAGCATTGATAAATGGTGCTTTTCCTTAATGTGAAACTTTCACTTGATTCCGCAAGAGAGTGTTAGTTATGTCAGATTTCAGATCCAGGTTGGATAGAGTGTTGGTCCAGGCAACAGATCTTCTCTGTTTAAAGTGTAAAGAAAGATTTTCATTTAAATTATCCCTCTTATTAAGTCCCAAAGTGCTTTGCACACACTTTTTTTTGAGACAGTCACTATTGTAAAATAAGAAAGACAGCACCCAATCTGTACACAGCAAACTCTCTCAAACCACAGTGGAATAATGATCAAATCTGTTTTTAAAAAATAAATTTCTGGAGAACTCAGCAGGTCTAGCAACATCTGTGGAGAGAGCAAAATGAAAGTCCAGTTTGACGACTTCAGGACTGACAGGGATGAGAAGAGGTAGATTTTTTAACACGATAGAAGGGGAGGAGGAGTGAGTTGAGCAGATGGTGAGGGTGCCCAGAGTAAAAGACATCTATCGCTGAAGGAGCAGCGCTCCAAAAGCTGGTGTGCTTCCAATTAAACCTGTTGGACTATAACCTGGTGTTGTGTGATTTTTAACTTTGTACACCCAGTCCAACACCAGCACCTCCAAATCACGACTGTTAGATTGTTTTACTATTTATGTATTACAGCAATAATGGAGTAATTTTATTGACTGTAATTCCTAAAATTCAATTCTGAATAAAGGAAAATCTATCAATAAATCTAAGACATAATGAAATATTCTGCAAAAGTTTAAATACTTAAAATACAGTGGGCGGCATGGTGGCACAGTGGTTAGCACTGCTGCCTCACAGCGCCAGAGACCCGGGTTCAATTCCCGCCTCAGGTGACTGACTGTGTGGAGTTTGCACATTCTCCCCGTGTCTGCGTGGGTTTCCTCCGGGTGCTCCGGTTTCCTCCCACAGTCCAAAGATGTGCAGGTCAGGTGAATTGGCAATGCTAAATTGCCCGTCGTGTTAGGTAAGGGGTAAATGTAGGGTATGGGTGGGTTGCGCTTCGGCGGGTCGGTGTGGACTTGTTGGGCCGAAGGGCCTGTTTCCACACTGTACGTAATCTAATCTAATCTAAAAAATCTCCTGTTCTGTGATTTGTAAAGTACGTATATATTTTATTTGTCTATTCTTTCTTTAATTCCTATTTTGTTGCCTCAGCAGTCATGAGTATTGAAAAGAACAAACATTAGCTATTGCCCAAGTCACAGAGACAGCAACCAAATATCCTATTAATGGAAGGATAATAGAGTGCGAGACATGGTAAAATGGCAGAAGCTAAAGCAGCTGTCCAGAATCCAGAGGGAAGGAATAACTGTCTCTTGTGATGTTTGTGACATAAACAGTAAGGGTCTTTTGTGAGTTTCAATAGTAGTGAATGGAAAGTTGATGGAGATTAAATGGTATACCTCAGTCCTAGTCACCCTGCCCAGATTGAAGCTCTTTACAAAGGTTACCTCTGCCTTTGTTACCTCGCTTAAAACTTTGTATATCTTTGCTTTTTCAGATTGCTCTCTTTCTCTGACTCAACAATCGAACACACTTTCATCAGGAAAAAATCCAGATCTTGATCACATACCCCAGCGCTGAGACAACAGCAAATATCTTTTCCCTCTTTAAGCTTACTCCTGGTAAATTTGAATGCAATAATGTGAAAAAAAACAACAAACTGATTTATATTTCTCTCCATTTTCATTTCCACTGATGTCAATCACAATTAACATGATGTGGAGGTGCTGGTGTTCGACTGGGGTGGTCAAAGTTGAAAATCATGACACCAGGTTATAGTCCAACAGGTTTATTGGAAAATACAAGCTTTTGGAGCGCCACTGATTTATCCGGTAGCTATTGGGGCAGGATACTTCAGACACAGAATTTATAGTAAAAGATAAAAGCATCATACATCTGATGCGATGTATTAGACAAACTTAGATGGCTGTCAAAACGTGTGGCACTGGAAAAGCACAGCTGGTCAGGCAGCATTCCGAGGAGCAGGAGAGTCGACATTTTGGGCATAAGCTCTTCATCAGGAATGTGGGCGCCATGAAAGGGTGCTTAGAGCTAACTGGGAGGTGAGTGGTGCTGGGGGGAGGTAGCTAGGAATGCAATAGGTAGATGAAGGTAGGGGGGTTATGTTGGTATGTCGGAGTGGATCAATGTGAAGGAAGATGGGCAGGTAGGACAGTTCAAGAGGGCGGTGCCAAGTTGGAGGATAGGATCTGGGATACGGTTGGGATGGGGAGATGAGGAAACTGGTGAAATCGACATTGGTTCCATGTGTTTGGAGGGTCCCAAGGCAGAGGATGAGTTCTTCCTCCAGTTGTCGGGTGGCCCAGGACTTGCATGTCCTAAGCGGAGTGGAAGGGGGAATTGAAGTGATCAGCACCAGGGTGGTGGGGCTGTTTGGTAGGTGTCTACCGGAGATGTTCTCTGTAACGTTCTGCAAGTTGGTGTCCTGTCTTTCCAATAGAGGATACCACATCGAGAGCAACGGACACAGTAGATGAGGTGTTTGGAGGTGCAGGATAATCTCTGCCAGATGTGGAAGGATCCTTTGGGGCCTTGGATGGAGATGAGGGGGGAGGTATGGGTGCAGGTTTTAGATCTCTTGCGGTGGCAAGGGAAAGTACAAGGAGTGGAGGGGGAGCGTGGACCTAATGAGGGAGTCACAGAGACAATGGTCTCTGCAGAATGCTGAAAGGGTTGGGGGATGGAAATATATCTCTGATGGTGGGGTCTGACTGTAGGAGGCGGAAATGGTGGTAGATGATGTGTTGTAGCCAGAGGTTGGTGGGGTGGAATGTGAGAACCGGGACGTTTTGTCCTTGTTGCATTTGGAGGAATAGGCTACAAGGGCGGATGTGCAGGAAGTCCCCCAACCACATGGAATCAATGTCGATATCGCCAGTTTCCTCATCTCCCCTCCCCAACCTTATCCCAGATCCAATCCTCCAACTCAGCACCACCCTCTTGAACTGTCCATCTTCTTTGCAAGGTTTGTGAAGGTTTGTAGCTCAGGTTGAGGTTTTTAGGGTGTAGGTTTGCTCACTGAGTTGTAGGTTTGATATCCAGGCGTTTCATTACCTGGCTAGGTAACATCATCAGTGGCGACCTCCAAGTGAAGCAAAGCTGTTGTCTCCTGCTTTCTATTTATATGTTTGTCCTGGGTGGGGTTCCTGGGGTTTGTGGTGATGTCATTTCCTGTTCGTTTTCTGAGGGGTTGATAGATGGTATCTAGACCTATGTGTTTGTTTATGGCGTTGTGGTTGGAGTGCCTGGCCTCTAAGAATTCTCTGGCAAGTCTTTGCTTATCTTGTCCCAGGACAGATGTGTTGTCCCAGTCGAATTGGTGATTTTTTTCATCCATGTGTAGAGCTACGAAGGAGAGAGGGTCGTGTCTTTTTGTGGCTAGCTGGTTTCGTGTATCCTGGTGGCTAACTTTCTTCCTGTTTGTCCTACGTAGTATTTGTGGCAGTCTTTGCATGGAATTTTGTAGATGATATAATTTTTGTTCTTGGGTTGTACTGAGTCTTTTAATTTTGTTGGTTTTTGTTTGTCCATCTTCTTTCCCACCTACCTGTTCCACTCTCCACTCCGATCTATCACCATAACCCTCCCCACCTTCATCTACCTATCACATTCCTAGCTATCTCCCCCAACCCCACCCCCTCCCATTTATCTCTCAGCCCTTTGCACCTCCCCACCCCATTCCTAATGAAGAGCTTATGCTCAAAACATCAACTCTCCTGCTCCTCAGATGCTGCCTGACCAGTTATGCTTTTCCAGCACCACACTTTTTGTTGCTGATCTCCAGCCTCTGCAGTCCTAACTTTCTCCTAATTAATTAAAACCTACATGGCTGTTAAGTCTTGAATCACTTAGAATGGGGATGCAGTTTTCAACTGAGTAATATGTAAATCTCAGAATTTCTTTCAAGTCGCTTCCCTGAGGTAACTTAAGGTTTTGTCAGTATATATAAAAAGAAGTGACATCTCAGCTCTGATAATGCATTAAAGGTAAGGTTAGAGTCTGTCTGTGTCCCAACCTGGAGTCAGACTGGTTTTATTTCCAAAGTAGAAATTTATAAAATGTCACATTGACTGACTGCCTCCAGATTGTGTACGAGCCTACTTATAACCTCATGATGTTGCATTTCTCTAGCTACCACCCTAAACATATTAAAAAAAGACACCTCCTATGGATAGGCCCTACGCATACACAGGATCTGTTCAGATGAGGAGGAACGTAATGGACTCCTGAAGGTGTTGAAAGCTGCCCTCATAAGAATGTGATCAACTCATCGATCGCCAGTTCTGATGTACCACAGTGAGAAACCATAATGGCCTCGTCTGGAGACAGACACAGGTTACAACCGAAAGGGTACCCTTCATTGTCCAGTACATCCTGGGAGCGGAGAAACCGCTATGTTATTTGTGGCCTGCAGCACATCGATGATGATGACCACCTCGTCAAGATTTTTTCCATGCCTCCACTTCTCAATTTTAAATGCCAAACCTTAAACACACCATTGTTTGCAACAAACTGCCCAGCCTTCAGGACAATGTACAACCCTGTCTCAGCAACCACGGCAAAATGTGTCAGAGCATTAACAAGGAAACTACAATCACACATGACCCACCACTTGCGAAGAACGTATTCGTGACTCGGCCAACGTTGTCTATCTCATTTACTGCAGGCAAGAATACCCAGGGCTCGGTATATTGGCATAACCATGCAGACACTATGAAAATGGATGAATGGACACTGTGCATCAATTACCAGACAGTGGAAGAACACTTCAGCAGTCAAGGAAATTCGGCTTCGGATCTTCGGGTGAATGTCTTCCAAGGTGGATTTTGGGATATGCAACAACACAGAGTTGCTGAGCAGAACCCAAGTTTGGTCCCATGAGAACGGCCTCAACCGGGATCTTGGATTCATGTCACACTGCAGGTGACCCCGTCACACTATACACTCACACGCATACACAGACACACACACACTCTCACTCACATGCATACCCTCTCACAGGCATAAACTCTGCCATACTCACACACTCACTCTCTCAAGCATGCCGACACATAGTCTCACACACACACACAAACATGCTCCCTCTCACAAACACACACGCTGTCTCTCTCTCTCTCTCTCACACACACACATTCATACACGCACAGGTTTATGGGGCTAATTTGCACTTGCAGATACATTCTATTTTGTTCAAAAAGCACATAATGTGTAGACAGTCAGTCAATGTGACACTTTACAAATTCCTACTTTGGAAATGAAACTACTCTGACTCCAGGAGAAAGTGAGGACTGCAGATGCTGGAGATCAGAGCTGAAAAATGTGTTGCTAGAAAAGCGCAGCAGGTCAGGCAGCATCAAAGGAATAGGAGAATCGACGTTTCAGGCATAAGCCCTTCCTCAGGAATAAGGTAGCTCGTGGGATAACTAGCTACTTAGGACACAGAATTAAAAAGTAAAAGATCAAAGGGTCATACAACTGTTGCGATGTATTAGACAAACCTAGATGGCTGCTATGTCTTTAATCACTTAGAATGGGGATGCAGGTTTCGATTTATATGTAAATCCCAGAATTTCTTTCAAGTCACTTTCAGACAAAGCATTAAAGATGTGAGGTTAGAGTCTGTCTGTGTTCCAACCTGGAGTCAGAGTATGAGGGTTCAAGGGCAGAGGAGCGGGAAGTGGAGGAGATGCGGTGGAGAGCATCGTCAACCACGTCTGAGGGGAAATTACGGTCTTCAAAGACCCCAAGGGATCCTTCCATATCCGTCACAAATTCACCTGCACCTCCACACACATCATTTACTGCATCCGCTGCACCCGATGTGGCCTCCTATACATTGGAGAGACAGGCCGCCTACTTGCGGAACATTTCAGAGAACACCTCTGGGACACCCGCACCAACCAACCCAACCGCCCCATGGCTGAACACTTTAACTCCCCCTCCCACTCCGCCTCCGGCCTATCACCCTCACCTTAACCTCCTTCCACTTATCGCATTCCCAACGCCCCTCCCTCAAGTCCCTCCTCCCTACCTTTTATCTTAGCCTGCTTGGCACACCCTCCTCATACTCTGACTCCAGGTTGGGACACAGACAGCCTCTAACCTAACATCTTTAATCCTTTGTCTGAAAGTGACTTGAAAGAAATTCTGGGATTTACATATAAATCGAAACCTGCATCCCCATTCTAAGTGATTAAAGACTTAGCAACCATCTAGGTTTGTCTAATATATCAGATTCCTGAAGAAGGGCCTGTGCCCGAAACGTCGAATCTCCTGTTCCCTGGATGCTGCCTGTTCCAGCAATAAAGTTTCAACTTTGATCTCCAGCATCTGCAGACCTCACTTTCTCCTTGTCTAATATATCGCATCAGTTGTATGGTCCTTTGATCTTTTACTTTTTAATTCTGTGTCCTATGTAGCTAGTTATCCCACTAGCTACCTATGAAGGAGCAGCACTCCGAAACCTTATATTTTCAAATAAACCTGTTGTACTATAAGTTGATGTCGTGTGATTTTCAGTCAAGATTAGTATAAGCATTGGAGAGAGATGGTGCTGTCATCTGTGTCTAAAAAAAAACTGCAGAGGAGTAGCAAATAATGGTAATAGTGTTGGCCTTAGTAACAGTCTCAGTGGGTAGACTTTCCAAGCTTTTCAGCGATGTTAGAAAATACACTAAGAATTAAATGTTTGATTTTTTCCCCCCTTACAGTTTCAATGGCAAGTTCTGACTGTCGCTAGTCAGTGTTGATTAATTTTCTGTGCATTTGCACCTTGCGATGAGCTACTCACTTCATTTATATGCTGTTCATGATTCTCTATTGAAAGACTATGTGCAGCAACTCTTGATATGCAAGTCAGTATGGTTGCTTGGCAGATACAGTTTGCAAGTTCTTTCCCTGTGTCTCCATCTTAAGGACCGTTCATGAATATCTCATTGAATGCTTCTTGATAGTAACTGTCCATGCAGAGTCCATGGACGTCGCCATTGGCAAAACACCATCCACATCCTGATCTTGGACTGAAGTTTTCATAAACTTTAGAGCACGTCACCATTACACTTTGGAGTACAGCTTGCCTTTCAATGCTCCTGCCAAGTCGCTCTGTGCTCACAGGCAAGCACCCATCTTGCACAGCATGCGTTTTATGGTTGTTAGCTTGCATTCTGAGCATGTAATCATTTTGTGCTTGTATGCTCACGGCATTTATGACTTGCTTTTTTAATGCAGATAGAAAGGCAGGCAGCTTGTCACAACCAGGACTGAACAGTCATATGGTAGACATGTTGATGTGCAGCACTGTGCTGCATCAACGGCACACCTAAAGTATGTGCCAGCAGCTTGTGCGATAACCATACAACATATTTCAGTCAAAAAGATGTGTCAGACAGTCAATGGGGAATAGTGCTTAGAGGAGAGTGTTCAGTAAAAGGGCTCATCTGATGTCTGGAAAAGGGGTTGGCCATGGTTAGTCAGGCACTTAGTGTGACCAGCATCTGGAATTCTATCTCTTTGCAATTCAGGGATTGGGCCATGGTCAGTTCTACAGATTAAGTCAATCTAATCTGAGTATCACAGTAAGTCAATTTAGGAGCTATGGAGACATCAGCCCAATGGCTAATTTATCTTCACTCAGGACTGTCCTCACAAATCAATCTCAAGCAGTGGGTCAGGGTCTTTCCTGAATGTCTGGGTAGGAAATGCTAAGGGGCATGCCACACAATGTTGGGGCAAGTGGTAGATCTCAAGTCTGGGGATGGTCCAAATGATCCCGTGATGCTGGTTGGATAATGACGAGGATAAGGGTGGAGTCTGATACCTCACACGAGCATGAACTCCTGTGGGAGAAAGGGTTTTCACAGATTCTCACCACCATGCCTTCAATGGGAGACCAGTGGATTGCTACAGTGGCCACGGTAATGTGGTAAGTCCATGGCTGAACAGGGGTGAAATTGGGATATTGGCCATCAAATTAAAGTGTTGAAACAAAACAGAAGTTGCTGGAAAAGCTCAGCAGGTCTGGCAGCACCTGTGAAGAGAAATCAGAATTAACATTTTGGGTCCGGTGACCCTCAGAACGAGGGATAAAAGAGTTGGATGGTAACATGGGAAACCTGAAAGCTGATGGGGTTGACAGGGACAGCAACAGGAGGAGAAAGTGAGGTCTGCAGATGCTGGAGATCAGAGCTGAAAATGTGTTGCTGGAAAAGCGCAGCAGGTCAGGCAGCATCCAGGGAACAGGAGAATCGACGTTTCGGGCATAAGCTCTTCTTCAGGAATCAGGATTCCTGAAGAAGGGCTTATGCCCGAAACGTCGATTCTCCTGTTCCCCGAATGCTGCCTGACCTGCTGCGCTTTTCCAGCAACACATTTTCAGGGACAGCAACAGGAAACAGGACATAACAGGTGGGGACTTGACCATCAGGCAGAGCCCAGATGGGCGGCACAGTGGCACAGTGGTTAACACTGCTGCCTCACAGTGCCAGAGACCCGGGTTCAATTCCCGAATCAGGCTACTGACTGTGTGGAGTTTGCACATTCTCCCCGCGTCTGCGTGGGTTTCCTCCGGGTGCTCCGGTTTCCTCCCACAGTCCAAAGATGTGCAGGCCAGGTGAATTGGCCATGCTAAATTGCCCGTCGTGTTAGGTAAGGGGTAAAGGTAGGGGTATGGGTGGGTTGCGCTTCGGCGGGGCGGTGTGGACTTGTTGGGCCAAAGGGCCTGTTTCCACACTGTAAGTAATCTAATCTAATCTAATCTAAGAACTCACTCAGAGGAGAGTGATGTGGGCAATTAATTGTCTTTGACAAAAACTCAACTATGCAATAAGGAAGAAAAAGTGTTTGTCAACACATCAGTCTGTAGGGAATCCCTGACTCCTATTTTGAAGGACCAGGGCAGCAGATATATGGGAACATCACCACATGCAAGTTGCCCTCCAAGCCACTCACCAGCCTGACTTGGAAAACTGTCACCGTGTGTCGCTGGGTCAAAATCCTGGAATCCTCTCCCTAATAGTACTGTCGGTCAACCTGCAAGGCATTGATTGCAGCTATTCAAGAAGGCAGCTTTCTCATGGACTAGGGACAGGCAATAAATGCTGGCCAGCCAGTGACATCCAAGTCCCATGATAGACCAAAACAAAATTGGCAGATTCAGATAGAAATCTTTTGCCAATTGTTCAACAGTTATTTTAGGCTTAAGTGAACAGATGAATTTTATATAAATACATAAAATGCTTATTTCCAAAATTGAACAACTTCAACTCCACTAACCTGCTCAAGAGCTTTGCAATAAAACATTTGATTTAAACTTTGACCCAGTGATTATTGGAATCAATCAAACTTAAAGTATGTTCTTGCAAAATGAGAAAAGAAACGTGTCCTTAATGGTTCTTGCTGTCGAGAAGCTCTTCTCTGTAAGACTGTCTTTGGAGTACATCAGTGATAGTTCATCTCACTGTACAGAACAGTTGTAACAGTATCAGAGGTAGTGACAGGTTGGAGAATGTGAAGGTGAGATGTTCTTCTGTGCAATACTGCTTCTAGTAAGCTGTCTATTGTATCACATCATCCTGCTCATCTGGAGTTGCAGAGACAGCAGGAAGCTGTGTTTTTAACACTGCATAATAGAATAGGCCAAACATACACAAAGCATAGAATACTGCCAGTGTGGCAGAACACATAGGCTCAAGTATGACAAATGGCTGTTATTGGACTAAGCCACAAGTTCAGAAGGAGCTATGAAAGGTGATAATAAATATCCCGATTATTACTGGAACAGAGAGCTGAGGTGCTTCATGTCCTTTGTGAGCAGCCTTCATATTTCCATCTAATGTTTTCAATTTCCCACTTGGCACAATTCCATGAACATCATTCCATTCAGTGCTTAAAAAAAAGTATAAATAATGTTGTGCCCTCTCATTCTCCATTAGCCTCTGTTGTCAGATAATTCACATGCCTGATATTCAGGTCCGTCAGCAGCAAGCTACCCAGCGGAAGGAATGACATAATTGTCTTCGACAACACATCTGTTATTTCCTACTTATGAACAAATATGCTGCAAAAAAACCCACTTCAGATCGTGACAGATACATATGGGGCAATAAAATTCTCTTGCTGTAGCTATGCTAACATCTTTTCAGTTCATAATGGAGTGCACTATTTATATCCATTGCCAACAATGAATGTCAGCTTTAGTGGTTGCCATCTTGAATGCAACAATTTCACCCACAATGCAGTGACATTACAATTGATATCTAGCCCCCTGCTCATGGGCATTTAATGATAAATGTCCTGTGTGTAAAATTCAGTAAATAGATTGCATCTAATTCTCATTTCTCAATTCAGGAGACTGGAGCAAATTTTCCAACCAATCTTATTCACATTTACATCCATTTAGTAGGAACTATGTGTAGTGATTGTAATAAGTTCTGGTCTATGGAATAGGAGTTCCCTGATTAGGGCTGTTAATCTGATCCAATCAGGGACCCTTGGCTGAAATATAAAATGGGTGAGTTGTCAGCGATACTGTCACTCTGGTGCCCATCTTGATATGTTCCAGGACTGTTCATGTATTGATAAAGGGTGACTTGGTCATAGAGTCATAGAAATGTACAGCATGGAAATAGACCCTTCGGTCCAACTCGTCCATGCCGACCAGATATCCCAGCCCAATCTACTCCCACCTGCCAGCACCAAGCCCATATTCCTCCAAACCCTTCCTATTCAGATACCCATCCAAATGCCTCTTAAGTGTTGCAATTGTACCAGTCTTCACCACTTCCTCTGGCAGCTCATTCCATACACGTGCCACCCTGTGTGTGGAAAGGTCGCCCCGTAGGTTTCTTTTATATCTTTCCCCCTCACTCTAAATCTATGCCCTCTAGTTCTGGACTCCCTGACCCCAGGAAAAAGACTGCCTATTTACCCTATCCATGCCCCTCATCATTTTGTAAACCTCTATAAGGTCACCCCTCAGCCTCCTACGCTCCAGGGAAAACAGCCCCAGCCTATTAAGCCTCTCT
>NC_057711.1:23619221-23630821 GCF_004010195.1 Chiloscyllium plagiosum | reverse complement strand
AATGTTTTATGTAAATGACAAAAAGTAGAGGACCCAGCACCAATCTTTGTGGCACTCCACTGGTCACAGGCCTCCAGTCCGAAAAACAACCCTCCACCACCACCCTCTGTCTTCTACCTTTGATTCAGTTCTGTATCCAAATGGCTAGTTCTCCCTGTATTCCATGAGATTTAACTTTGCTAATCAGTCTCCCATGGGGAACCTCGTTGAACACCGTACTGAAGTTCATATCGATCACATCTACTGCTCTGCCCTCATCAAACCTCTTTGTTGCTTCCTCAAAAAATTCAAGTTTGTGAGACATGATTTCCCACACACAAAGCCATGTTGACTATCCCTAATCAGTCCTTGCTTTTCCAAATACATGTACATCCTGTCCCTCAGTATTTCCTCCAACAACTTGCCCACCACGGACGTCAGGCTCACTGGTCTATAGTTCCCTGGCTTGTCCTTACCACCCTTCTTAAACAGTGGCACCACATTAGCCAACTTCCAAGTCTTCCGGCACCTCACCTGTGCTCACCTATTACTATTGATGTTACAAATATCTCAGCAAGTGGCCCAGCAATCACTTCTCTAGCTTCCCACAGAGTTTTGGGTACACCTGACCAGGTCCTGGGGATTTATCCACCTTTACCCATTTCAAGACATCCAGCACTTCTTCCTCTATAATATGGACATTCTGCAACATGTTACCATCTATTTCCCTACGGTCTATATCTTCCATATTCTTTTCCATAGTAAATACTGATGCTAAAATCTCATTTAGTATCACCCCCATTTTCTACAGCTCCACACAAAGGCCGCCTTGCTGATCTTGTGATGGATACCAGCCCCTGTAGAGATATGTCAGTGGCGTCAAGAGTAACGTATGCTCCTGGACAAACTCGCATTAATTGTCTTTCAGTTAGTGAGCATTCCTTGCATGATGCCTTTATTTAGAAGCATAGCTTGTTCAATCCTGCTGTTGAGGATGAGGCCCAGTATGTGGAAAGAATGCAATTTGATTTTCCAGACAAATGACATTGGGGCAGATGAAAAACAATCAGTAATTCTCCTGACAGACTGTGGAGCTGCAGCTTTTTCTCTCATTAGGAGCCTAACTTTCCATGAGGCACCAGGTACTAAACCCTTTCAAGAATTGACTGACACAGCAAAGGAACATTACGATCCTCTAATTCAGAGACACTATCGCTTTTACTCGGCAATTCAAGAACCAGGGCTATCCGTATTGGTGTTTTTGACTAGGTTAATGTGACTGGCAGAAGCTTGTCAATTTGGTTTCACCCTTAATGGGATGCTCAGAGATTGTCTGGTACGCAGGATTAATGATGTAACCTTGCAAAAGCATCTGCGAGCTGAAGCCAAACTGGACTTCAAACACATGTTACAACTGGCTTTATCATTGGAAAATGCAGCATGTGGAGCGTATAAATTGCAGGGTATTCCGATGGAAGTGAATATCCTTGGCAGTCTGACTAAGCTTGGGGAACACCACTTTCGTAATTGCGTAGCCTCACTGAGGACCCATCCTGATCAGAGGAACTCTGGGTCAGCTCACAGCAAAACCTCAAAGCAAACCCAAGCTTTGGCCAAATGGTTAAAATTTTCTTCAGGATCCTGGTGGCAAGCCATTGTAGTTGCTTCCTGTGTGCAAATGCAAGAAAGCAAAAGGCTCCTACTAGAACTAAGTATCAAGAACTACAGACCGGTATCCAAGAGGGTATCCAGAAGGATTCATACTCTCAAAAGTCCACCCACATTTGATTTGGAATAGTTGAAATGCTGAGCAGCATCAAAATCAGAACCAATCAAGATAAACATCTCATTGAATGGTCATCTGGTTCTAATGGAATTTGATACCGGTGTAGCCATATCACTGATTGCTGAAACAGTTTTTAATAAAATTCACTGTTAACTTTGTCCAAGACCTTAGCTAGGCTGAGAATGTACATCAGGGAACATTTACAGATTAAGGGCACAACTTTTGTACTGTCTGTTATGGAAAGCAACTGTCGCAGTTACCAGTGATTGTGGTAAAATGCTCGGGCCCAAAATTAATGTGACAAAATTGGTTGGGAGAGATTGACCTAAAGTGGCTCTACATTTTTCAGTTAGAAAACGGCTGCCTGAGTGAAGTCCTAATTAATATCCATGAAGTGAAAGGGTTCAGAAAAGATTTACAAGGATGTTGCCAAGATTGGAGAATTTGAGCTATAGGGAGGGGCTGAATAGGTGAGGCTGTTTTCCCTGGAGCATCAAAGGCTGAGGGGTGACCTCATAGAGGTTTATAAAATCATGAGGCGCATGGATAGGATAAATAGACAAAGTCTTTTCACTGGGGTGGGGAGTCCAGAACTAGAGAGCATAGGTTTAGGGTGAGAGGGGAAAGATATAAAAGGGACCTAAGGGGCAATGTTTTCACGCAGAGGATTGTGCATGTATGGAATGAGCTGCCAGAGGAAGTGGGCAAAGGTAAGGACTGCAGATGCTGGAAAAGTGGTGGAGGCTGATACGATTGTAACATTTAAAAGGCATCTGGATGGGTATATGAATAGGAAGGGTTTAGAGGCAAATGGAACTAGATTAGATTGAGATAACTGGTCGGCATGGATGAGTTGGACTGAAGGGTCTGTTTCCGTGCTGTACATCTCTATGACTCTGACTTTAAGTCTTCCAGGAAGTCTAAGCCTATTAAAAGAGCCAAGGCCACTGTGCATGTTGACCAGGAAGCAATTCCATGATTCTGCAAGGCCTGCCCAGTACCATTTGCTTTACGGGCAAATGTAGAGGCAGAAATCAGAAGGCTGGAAAGGGCCTCCCCCTCACCCCCCATCCCTCACCCCACCAACTTTGCATATAAATTCTCTACCAGAGGGATTTGGCATTTATCCAGCAATGAAAAACGATTCACTGTTTGTTTCAAATCCCCGCAAAGACAAACTGATCTTTCAGGCTTCAAAATTGGTACAAATAGTACTGCCCATTATACAAACTGTACTGCTTTGATAATTCCTTATGTCCCTCACAAAGCTAGGTATGAGTCACACTTGCTTGCAATTGTGTTTAGACAAGGATTCCTAAAAGAGTGCTAAAATTAACACCCATAAGGGCTTTTACAAATATAGGAGACTGTCGTTTGGCGTATTTTCAGCAGCGGAGGATGGAGAACAGTTAGCAAGGTCTACCTCAGGTCGCCAATTACTTTGATGACATTCTGATAACAGGGAAAACTAATAAGGAACACTGAGAGAACTTGAATATAGTCCGAAGGCATTTTTCCAAAGCTGATGTATGCCGAAGAAAGGAAAAATGTGTTCTGGACCCCCAAATGATATGCTCGAGCCATAGAGTTGACAAGACCAGATTATAAAGTGGATTATGAAGTGAGAGAAATCAAAGGTGCCCCAGCTCCCACTTCTGACCAGCAGCTAAGGTCATTTTTTGGGTTGGTTGGTAAATTATCTGGAAAATTCATTCATAACTTGGCCCCCATCCTGGTACTTTTGTATCAACTCCTAAAAAACAGTCTTGGAAATGGTCTCATAGATAAGCCCTGGCTTTCAATGAAGTAAAGAAACATCTGTCATCCTCTAAAGTGTTGGTTGACACACTACGATCCCAAGAAAGATCTGGTATTCATATGCGATGCCTCCCCTATGGTAATGGGATGGTGGTAGCTCATAGGTTGTGCCCTGGAGAGCAACACCCAATAGCTGATGCATCTAGGACTTTGGTTAATACAGACTGTAAATATGCACAGATAGATAAAGAAGGATCGTCGGTCATATTTGGAATTAGGAAGTTCAACCAATACTTTTATGGATGGAGATTTGTGATGATCACAAACCATAAGCCCCTACTTGGTCTGCTCAAAGAGGACATTGCAGTAATGCCCATGGCTTTGGGCCACATTCAGCTCTGAGCTCTAATACTAAGTATTTATGATTATAAGTTAGAACACTGCTGGGTAGCGAATGTGAATGCATTAATCTGTCTCCCATTAGGACTTACACCATTGGTGGTCCCCCAAATGAAGAGTCTGTAATGATATTAAATTTTTGGACACACTGCAATGAAGCTGTTCCTTTAACAAGGTTATGCAGTCCTTGGCTTTTTTTCCAGAGACGTCATAAACAACATAGACTCTGAAAAGTCTGGTGTGTAGGGTTTTAGGGCCAGTTTGATTTTAGCTAACAGATACTGCCTCAGGCAGTACAAAAACATTTGTACAATGAAAGGGGTGTGGCCAGTTCCCCCAGTTCAGCTCTTCTCTGGTTTGGGTTTTTTTTTTTAGCAGTCATGTGAAACAAAAAGCTGCTGGACCCACAGAAGAAGGTCCAGGCTGGTACTCTTTCTCTGACTTTATCCTGTAAGAACTTGTGTTTGATTTTACCTTTGTGCCAAGGGGTGATTATAGAGATTGTTGCAAGGATTTGGAACAGCATCATTAAGTTGGAATGATATGTTGGGTTTTCAGAGAGGTTAAGTTATTCTGTTTTCTGTTGTTTGTGTTTCATCCAGTAATCTTGTAAATAAACCCTGTTTTATTTAACACTAAGTGGTTTGATAAGCTGATTCTCTCCTGGAATATCCACTTTACACCTGCTTAAAACAACAAGCAAAGTTAGGGTCTGGCCGGGTCTACAACAATATTCGCCACTTCAGCTAACAATATCAGACTTTGAATACAGAAAGATCGAGTCCTTTCCAAACAGAAAGAACTGCTATTTATGGGGGAAAATAGAACACTGTCACAACTAGAGCTGAAATGTTTTTGGACTCAGAGAGAGCAGGATTGTACATTATTATGGGGAGTAAGAGTGATTGTCTCAAGCAAAGGTCGCTGCCAGCTACTGGCTGAACTCCACCAGGGCCATCCAGGGGTCCCCAAAATGAAGATACTGGTGAGACATTTTGTCTGTCGGCAAGGATTGTGCCCAGAGTGCCAACAAGGACAGAAATTACTGCCAGCAGCTCCCCCACATCCATAGGAAAGGCTGGGCAAACCCCAGACTCAGTTACACATCGACTCAGCAGATTCTTTCATGGGTTTAGTCATGATAGACCTCCACTTAAAGTGTTCGGATGTGCTTAGGGTCGATTTATCAAACACAGGGATAACGATAGAACAATTGTGAACATCTTTGGCAACACATGGAAGTGTTGGTCACATATAACGGGCAGGAATTAACAGCAGGAAGTTTGGCTATTTCTTAAAGTTGAATGAGATTTGACATATAAGGACAGATCCAAATCATGCATCATCCAATGGGCTTGCAGAAAGACTGGTCCAATGTTTGAAGGCTGGAGCGAAAAAACAGCCTACTGCCTAGATAGATACTAAATTGTTTGATTATAGGACCACCCCACATGCAACAACTGAGATAGCATTGGCAGAGTAATTAATTGGGTAAAAGATTCCTCACCAGATGAAGTCTGATCTTCCTGGACCGGGATGGGGAGGGGGTGTGGGTGACATCAGGAATGCCAATGCTAGACCCAAGAATCTGCCAAATGAGAGAGACAGTTCAATACAGGGGACTAAGAGTGGTGTAAGAGTCACAGAAATGGCCCCACATGGGTAAGAGGCATGGTCACTGCGAGGTCAGAAACAGTGACGTATAAAGCTTATGTAGGAGCGACGGTGCTGAACAAGCATATGGGCCAGATTAGAGCCACAGATTGATAAATAGTGTGGGAGCAAAACATGCCCTGCCCCCTTGAAACATGTGGAAATGCTGCTGGAACCCATGGATTCACTCGCTCTGTCAAGCATTGTTGAGTACTCACAATCAGAGATGGACATGATGGACATAGCTGTATTGATGCCTTTGCTGCCAGGAGAAGAAAGTGAAATTCTACTGAGGCACTCGTGGGGCAAGAGGTGAGTGCCCATTTGTTACATGCCTCCCATATCAGACGCCGAGTCAGAGGAGTCTGATCCAATGCTAAGACATCCCAGGAGGCTGTCCAAGGAAAAGGACCAGCCTATGTCCTTGGACTCAGTGAGAGGGATGTGTTTAACGAGGGCAGCCAGGCGGATGTTATAAACTATGAGTTCTCTAATTGGTGCTGTTAATCTCATCCGATCAGGGAGCCCTTGCTGACATTTAAAAAGGTTGAGTGTCCTGGAATCCAAGATGGTGGCGATCTAAGAGGATCGTGTTGCAGAGTTCCACACTGCAGCACAAGCGGGACAAACTTCTAACCAGCCCAACTCAGACCATTGTGATCTCCTGGGACCCTGGAAAGGTCTTGGAGCCCCAGGAAACTGTGAAAAATCAATTTACCTGCATTTTCGCTGTCAGAGGTGCCGAAGAAATGAGGAGCAGCGCCCCAGGCTGGGCCACAGGTTCAGCCTACTGAATCCTTAGACGTGATTACCTAGCAGGCCTTGTTGAAGGAACTCGCAAAATCTCGCAAGATGTTGGGCAAACAGATACAGGAGAAG
Source organism: Chiloscyllium plagiosum (assembly GCF_004010195.1). Taxonomy (NCBI): domain Eukaryota; kingdom Metazoa; phylum Chordata; class Chondrichthyes; order Orectolobiformes; family Hemiscylliidae; genus Chiloscyllium; species Chiloscyllium plagiosum. Next base: position 23,624,367 of record NC_057711.1, on the reverse strand, counting down.
CTGGCCCCAATCTCTATCATGCTGCATAAGGATGAACAGAAGCTGGGAGACCTGGAGAAAAGGACAGATGAGATTGTACACAGGGTCACAGTGGTGGAAGCTGATATCAGTTCCTCTAAGGATAGGATGCAAGTCCTGGTGATGCAGTTCATAATTTGCGTGACCAAGTGGATTATCTTGAGAACAGGGGTGGGAGAAAAAATATTCGGGTTCTCGGTCTGCTGGCTGGTAAGAAGATGATTGACCGTGGAATTTATTGAGGATTGGTTATCGAAATTCCTTAACCTGGAGGCTGAAATGAGAGGCTTGAAGATCGAGAGGGCTCACTGGGTCACGGTGCGGAGGTCAGGTCTGGGTCAACCTCCTTGTCCTATCTTGGTATGGTTTCATCATTTTAGAGATAAGGAGAGAATCGTGGAAGCTTCCAGAATCCAGGGGAAGGATATGAAGGCCCTAATTTACGAGGGCTCAAAGATTATGTTCTTCCAGGATTTCTCAGTGGCGATGATCCAGAAAAGAAAATCTTTTGACGGTGTCAAGAGAAGACTGAGGGAATTCAGGATCCAGTACTCCCTGAGGTATCCAGCAGTGCTTCAGATCACCTTACGTGGATCCATACATCTCTTTGACAGGTCGGAGAAGACAAGAGACTTTGTGCACAAATTAGTCTAATCTGAACAATTTAATATGTACAAATAGTAGTGTTGTTTGGGTATGTCTTTTTTTTAAAAAAAGAACAGAGGAAGTCTGTTTGGAGCTTTCTTTTTCTTTTTTTATTGGTAATAATCTGATTTAAACAATGTTTGGTGGCAGTTAAGATGTGTAGTTTCAATTTCTAAGTTATACCAAAGGATGGGTGGGATATTTACCTCTTTCATCTTTAAAGAAAATGTCTTTCTTCACATTGCTATTTCATGGCATATTTTCTTTCTTTTCTGCTTGTGTTTGCTGTGCGGCTCTAGCTAGGAGGAGGGAAAATGGTTGCGATGGCTAGATGCCTACTTTTTTTTCCAATCCGTTCAGATGTCACACCAGGATTAATTTTTTTTTCTGACCCCTGTGGCAACCCTGGACTTGGTGACATCTTGTACGATTGGTAACATGACCATCTCCGATCATGCTCCAGTGTACCTGTTGGTTAAAATTAAGGACGTTACAGTGGATTCGAGGCACTGGCAAATGGATCCCTTTATCCTTAAGGATAATAAGTTTGTGGAATACTTTTCTAGGGAGTTTCGGGCATCCCTAGACATTAATTCAGGCTCAGTTGGTAGCCCGTCCGTCCTTTAGGAAACTGCTAAAGCCTATGCCAGGGGTTTAGTTATTTCCTACTCTACCAGTAGGAAGTGGCAGAAGGGCGAACAGCAACGTCTCCTTGAAGCACAGTTGAAGGCAGCTGAGAAGGCTTACTTTGATAGGCCTTCGTTGGCCAAGCTACAGAGGATTACGGTGCGGCGGTCTGCAGTGAATTCCATGCTCACGCAGACAGCAAAGAAGGAACTTACTTTCGCAAAACAAAGGTTATATGAGCATGCTGACAGGCCAGGCAAATACTTAACATATCTTGCCAGGGAGAGGACCGCCCCTCAAGCCATTACGGCGATTAGGGAAGGGTCTGGGAACCTAACGTGTGACTCCAAAAAGATTAATGTGGCATTCCAGAGATTTTACTCTAAGTTATACCAACCTGAGGGTTGTGAGGAGGGGCGGGCCAAGATGGAGTCTTTTTTTAAGGATCTGGAGCTCCCGGACGTGACCCCCGAACAACAGTCTTTTCTTAATGCCCTGTTATCAGAGCAAGAGGTGCAGGAGGCTGTGAAGCAGCTTCAGAGTGGAAAGGCACCTGGTCCTGATGAACTTCCCAATGAATTCTCTGAGGAATTTATAAACATATTGTCAGCTCTGATGCTCAACATGTTCAATGACTCGTACAGTCATAATTGTCTCCTGCCATCTCTGAAATAGGCCAATATTTTGCTTATTTTCAAAAAAAGGAAGTTCCCGGAGGACTGTGCTTCATACAGGCCCATTTCACTCTTAAATGGTGACTTTAAAATCCTCTCTAAGACTCTTGCATTAATGCTGGAGACTTGTTATCTTCTATTGTTAAAGAGGACCAGATGGGTTTCATAAAGGGCAGCAGATCCTCCAATAATGTTAGGAGGCTGCTGATTGTAATTCAAGCATGTCAACAACAGTCAATACAGGGATTGGTGATTTCTTTAGATGCAGAGAAGGCATCTAACCAAGTTGAGTGGCTGTACCCTTTTACACTCTAGATCGGTTTGGCTTGGGCAAAGTCTTTATAAGATGGATAAAGGTTCTCTACAGTGACCCTCTCGCTGCGGTCATCATCAATGGAGTACGATCAAGCAATGTTAACATTTTTAGGGGCAGCCGGCAGGGTTGTCCCCTTTCACCATCGCTTTTTACATTGGTGACTGGAGGCCATTTGGAGGGATCCTAATATATCAGCTGCAGAAGTGGGGTCAAAATTACAGAAGATTTCATCGTACATGGACGATGCCCTAATTTTTTTGTCAAATCCAGCAGTTTCGGTGCCTCGCCAGATACAATATATCAGTGCGTTTGGCGCCTTTTCGGGGTACAAGATTAGTCTTGCAAAATCAGAGGCTATGCCTATGGGTGGTCTTACAAAGTGTTAGTCTTCTGGGCGAATCTCAATTCCCATTTAAGTGGTCACAGCGGGGTTTTGTGTATTTGGGCATATGCATTACTCCAGTTCTGGATCAGCTATTCAAAGCTAATTTTGTTCAATTATTTGACAAAATCAATCAAGGTCTTCAAAGATGAGAGGCATTTCCAGTCATGTGGTAGGTCGTATAGCACTTATTAAGATGAATATTCTCCCTCGTTTGTTATACAGATGCTCCCCCTGATTTTCAATAAGCAATCATTAAGGAGATTGAATGGCTGGTTCAGTTCTTTTATTTGGCGTCGTTAGTGGCCCCTTATTAAATTAGCTAAACTTCAATTGCCTCACAGACTGAGGGGAGTGGACCTCCCAGACATTAAAAGCTACCAACTAAGCTCATTTTTATCCTATGTGAGTGATTAGGCTTGTCGGGACCCTCTTTCAATATGGTTAGATATCGAAACCTACCAGGCAAGGTGCCCCCTTACTGGTTTGCTGCCTTTGGACAAAATGAGGACAGTTCAGGAACATTGCCATAACCCAATAGTTATCAATACTGTTAAAGCATGGAGGGCAGTTCAGCAGAGGGAAAACAATATTGGCAAAACAGCTTCTCTTACACCTATAGTGGGTATGCTGGATTTTCAATTGGGGTTGATAGATTCACAATTCAAACATTGGGCAGCTGGGGATGTGTCTTGCATGGATGATTTATTTGAGGGAGACACGATGATGTCCTTTGATCAGTTAGTGTGGAAATACGAGCTATCTAACAGGGACCTCTTTGTCTTTTTCAAGTTTGGGATTTTATTCAAAAAAAAGACAATACTTTTGACTGATCCCTACAAATCTGACATAGAGAAGAGGGTGCTCAGTACTAAGAGTACACTTTCTGTCAGCACTTTATATCGTCAACTGGGGGAGTGCCCCCTCAGATGAGTTTGATTGACTCTGCAGGGTGTGGGAGAGAGAGCTAGGCATTGAGGTCTCCTCAGAGGCATGGAAGATATTTGGGAAAGCATAAGAAAGATATCAATTTGCAATGGGATCCATGCTTTACAGTTGAAGATTCTCTACAGGGTCCACTTGGCTTCAGACCGTTTGTCAAAATTTAAACCGGGGTATCTTTAACATGTCCCAAGTCCAATGTTTGTATGGGCACTCTTACGCATTGTCTCTTGTCCTGAGGTAGGCTTCAAAGACTAGAGTGCTGTGGCAGGTGCAATGGAGAGGTTTTGGGTGTCAGGGTGGAGAAGGACCCGATCTCTCTTTTTCTTGGTCTGCCCAGTGTGTTCCCTGCAGGTGCGCATAAGAAAAAACTTTTCAGCGTCCTCACTTTCTGCGCAAGAAAATATATCTTGCTAGGTTGGGTATCCGAAAATCCCCCGGGCTTGTCAGGTTGGCAGAAGATTATTATGAAGTATATCCCCTTGGATTTTCTCACAAGTATGGTACGCCACAATACTGAGAATTTCGATAAGATGTGACAACCCTTTTTGGAATACCTGGACATAGATTTATCTGCCACATTAACAAGGGCTTTTATATAACCGTAATGATTGTGTTTTACAAGTCCAATATCCAGGGAGGAGGAACTGTGAATGTATGAGTGACTTGTTTCACAAACTTGATTGAGTTTTTTGAGGAAGTAACAAAGAAGATTGATGAGGGCAGAGGTGGTCTATATGGACTTCAGTAAGGTGTTCAACAAGGTTCCCCATGGGAGACTGATTAGCAAGGTGAGATGAGATTCCCTACGGTGTGGAAACAGGCCCTTCGGCCCAACCAGTCCACACCGACCCTCCAAAGACTAACCCAACCAGACCCACTTCCCTCTGACTAATGCACCTAACACTATGGGCAATTTAGCATGACCAATTCACCTGACCTGCACATCTTTGGACTGTGGGAGGACACCGGACCACCCGGAGGAAACCCAAGCAGGGACAGGGAGAATGTGCAGACTCCACACAGACAATTGCCCAAGGCTGGAATCAAACCTGGGACCCTGGTGCTGTGAGGCAGCAGTGCTAACCACGAGCCACCGTGCCGCCCACGGAAAACAGGGAGAACTAGCCATTTGGATACAGAACTGGTTCAAAAGTAGAAGACAGAGGGTGGTGGTGGAGGGTTGTTTTTCAGTCTGGAGGCCTGTGACAAGTGGAGTGCCACAAGGATCGGTGCTGGGTCCTCGACATTTAGTCATTTACATAAATGATTTAGATGCGAGCATAAGAGGTACAGTTAGTAAGTTTGACTGACTTCAGTTATTACAAAATTCGAGGTGTAGTGGACAGCGAAGAGGGTTATCTCAGAATACAACAGGATCTTGACCAGATGGACCAATGGGCTGAGAATGGCAGATGGAGTTTAATTCAGATAAATGTGAGGTGCTGTATTTTGGGAAAGCAAATCTTAGCAGGACTTATACACTTAATGGTAAGTTCCTAGGGAGTGTTGCTGAACAAAGAGATCTTGGAGTGCAGGTTC
>NC_057711.1:23590296-23619083 GCF_004010195.1 Chiloscyllium plagiosum | reverse complement strand
GAGGGGAAAGACATAAAAGAGACCTACGGGGCAACGTTTTCACACAGAGGGTAGTATGTGTATGGAATGAGCTGCTAAAGGAAGTGGTGGAGGCTGGTACAATTGCAACGTATAAAAGGCATTTGGATGGGGATATGAATAGGAAGGATTTGGAGGGATATGGACCAGGTGCTGGCAGGTGGGACTAGATTGGGTTGGGATATCTGGTTAGCATGGACGGGTTGGATCGAAGGGTCGGTTTCCATGCTGTACATCTCTATGAATCTATGACTCTATGTTTGACTGACTTCAGTTATTACTATCTATTAGTTTGTTGTTGGTTATTATTTATTTAGTTAAATAGTTAGTTGGGGTTTTTTCTTCTAAATTTATCTATATATATTTATACATTTGTACATGAGGGTGGGTTGGGATTTTTAAACTTTTTTTGTGTTCTTTCTTTGTATTGTTTTGAATTGTATTGTTTTGTATATGTTGTAATATTTTTTAAAATCTATTTTTTCAATAAAAATATATTTTTTAAAAAAGGTTGAGTGTCAGAGATACTGACACTCTGCTGCCTAACTCTGTATAAGGCACGAATAAAGTCAAGGACTGTACTGGTGTAAATCAAGGGTGACTTGGTTATGGGCTACCAGCCTTCATGGAGTTATTTCAGTTTGTTTTAAATTGCAATTTCCTCATGCAACATTCTTTACACCTTGTAGAATTAATTGCTTATTCACAAATAGCAACTGCAACACTCTTTGTTTAACATACCCTGAAGTCATTGCCTATGATGGTTGTGGGATTAAAGATCATCAATGATTTCAAATAGAAATTGGATGGACACTGAAAGGAAGTGAGTCAAGATTAGAGCGGTGCTGGAAAAGGACAGCATGTCAGGCAGCAGCTGAGGAGCAGGAAAATCGACGTTTCAGGCAAAAGCCCTTCATCAGGCATTTGCCCGATTTTCCTACTCTTCGGATGCTGCCTGACTTGCTGTGCTTTTCCAGCACCACTTTAATCTTGACTCTAATCTCCAGCATCTGCAGTCCTCACTTTCGCCTCACTTTTGACGGGCTGATTGGTTTCCTTCTATGCCGTAAATGCACTATGACATGAAAAAGATGAAAAAGAAAATGCTGAAACAAACGCTAGGTGATAATTTTAAACCCTGGTTTTGGTGCAATTCTACCATAACTATAATGTAGATAAATCAGGAACCAGAGATGTCATTTGGAGAGGAAAGCTGTTGAGGAAAGTTAGCTTTATGCAGTGAGTGCTTAGGATCTAGAAAGCGCCACCTGAGAATGCAATGGAGGAAGACTTAATTGTGGCTTTCAAAAGGAAATTAGGGAGAAAGATTGCTGAGGATGAAGGAAAGGGCAAAGGATTGTCATTCAGTAAATTGTTTGTGCAGAGAGCCAGCCTCTACACAATGTACCGAATGGAAACGTTCTGTATTGTAACTATTGTATGGTTCTAATCTGTAGAATGACTTTCTCAAGGTGGTTCTTATGTTTAAGCTACACACCAAAATTGTGTGTAAAAGCAAAAGGGAAACATTCAAGGTGTTGTAAATCTCATAGAGATACGGAGAATGCAGAAGAGAAAGGTCCAGAAGGATGTGTGGAGACAGGAACAGAGTTATTATTCCAAGCTAATGGCCTTTCATCAGGAAAGTGAATATATTAAATGACGCTATACTCCTTGATGCCTTAGTTAATCATGAAGTGGAGTGAACATTAAAATCCATATTTTTTTTGTCAGTAGGACAGTTTTCTTCTATACCCCATGAAGTATCCACTTTGTCCCTTACCTCATCTGCAGCCCTGATGAAATCTGTATCATTTTCTCAGATGCTGACTGATTTGTCCTTGCTTAAGTCATAGAATGTTCATTTTTAAATTGTTACCGGTGTGTAAATCTGGCATCTCAGACAGGGCAAAATTATGGAAGATGCCCAGTTGTCCTTTCCTTACACTGGCCAGGAATTGCAAACAAGTCATGAAAAATACTCCTATGATCTTACTGTGCTCCAATATTTATTTTCATCATCTTTCTACTGCCCTATCGCAAGAAACCTTCTCCACATTTTGCACCCCCACTCTTCTAGTTTAGGATTACATCTGTTTCCTATTCACTGTCACTACTTCCAAAGCCACTTAACCCCATTGTTCAGGTATAAAAGGTCTATCAGATCGATTTGGATTTAAATGTAGGGCTCCTGAAATATAGATGACTGAAAACCTTGACTGTCAGGGTAATTGATGCCTGAGGTAGACAGATCGCACTCATCAACCACAAAGGAGGAGCAAGCTCCTAAAACAATTACTAACTCCTAATGAAGGAGATTGGCAAGACACATACACAGGATTATCACAGGAACAGATGCATAGCCAGTAGGCCGCTATGTAGATCAGACAGATTAGATGCACACATAAATGGAAGTGAAAAAGGAAAAAGAATCCCATGTACTGATCATGATTTTAGGAGCTGATAAAACACAAAGCCAGAGAAACATTTGTCACAATTTGCTGTGCCGTGTCTTTGATGTACAGATGGGGTAACTGGAAATATGCCATTGCTTGTGTGAGAAATTGACTTTTCTCAAGGAAAAAAAATTCTAGCTCACACAATTCATTGACATTGAACCAAATATTTAGGAATAAATCAGGATCACACAATTCACGTGTACCAGATTTAGATTTGTTTGGAAGTTATCCGACGATGCACTTGCAGATATGTTGTCCGGAATAAAAATGCACCAGGTCACCGGTCTACTGCTCTCCCTTACCAGACCCAATATTCAACAGGCAGCGAGAGAACAAGCAAGAAGGAAAACTTACACAACCCTATCTTTGCTAAACTGTTTGTAACAGATACATGTGTCCATGGCAGTATAGGTATTTGCAGAGACAACACTCACTGATGAGTGCTCCATTGTATTCTCTCGTGCTGTACTGTACAGTCATAGAATCATAGAGATGTACAGCACAGAAAGAGACCCTTCGGTCCAACTCGTCCATGCTGAACAGATATCCCAAACCCAAATCTAGTCCCACCTGCCAGCACCTGGCTCATATTCCTCTAAACCCTTCCTATTCACATACCCATCCAAATGCCTCTTAAATGTTGGAAATGTACTAGCCTCCACCACTTCCTTTTCACCCTCTGCGTGAAAACGTTGCCCCTTAGGTCTCTTTTATATCTTTCCCCTTTCACCCTAAACCTATACCTTCTAGTTCTGGTCACTCCCACCCCAGGGAAAAAATCAACTTTGTCTATTTATACTATTCTTGCCTCTCATGATTGTATAAACCTCTATAAGGTCGCCCCTCAGCCTCTGACACTCCAGGGAAAACAGCCCCAGCCAACTCAACCTCTCCCTATAGCACAAATCCTCCAATCCTGGCAACATCCTTGTAAATCCTTTCTGAACCCTTTCAAGTTTCACAACATCTTTCCGATAGGAAGGAGACCAGAATTGCACGCAATATTCCAACAGTGGCCTAACCAATGTCCTGTATAGCCACAACATGTACTCCCAACACTTGTACTCAATAATCTGACCAATAAAGGAATGCATAGCAAACGCCTTCTTCACTATCCTATCTACCTTTGACTCTACTTTCGAGGAGCTATGAACCTGCACTCCAAGGTTTCTTTGTTCAGCCACACTCCCAGAACCTTACCATTAAATGTATAAGTTCTGCGAAGATTTGTTTTCCCAAAATGCAGTACCTCACGTTTATCTAAATTAAACTCCATCTGCCACTCCTCAGCCCCCTGGCCCATCTGATCAAGATCCTGTTGTAATCTGACATAACCTTCTTCGCTGTCCACTACACATCTGCAAACTTACTAACTGTACCTCTGATGCTCGCATCCAAATTATTTATATATTTGACGAAAAGTAGTGGACCCAGCATTGATCCTTGTAGCACTCCACTGGTCACAGGCCTCCAGTCTGAAAAACAACCCTCCACCACCACCCTCTGTCTTCTACCTTTGAGCCAGTTCTGTATCCAAATGGCTAGTTCTCCCTTTATTCCATGAGATCTAACCTTGCTAGTCAGTCTCCCATGGGGAACCTTGTTGAACTCCTTACTGAAGTCCACGTAGATCACATCCACCGCTCTGCCCTCATCAATCCTCTTTGTTACTTCTTCAAAAAACTCAATCAAGTTTGTGAGACATGATTTCCCACACAGGTTGCCATATTGACTATTTTAACCAGTCCTTGACTTTCCAAATACTTGTACATCCTGTCCCTCAGGATTCCGTCCAACAACTTGCCAACAACCAATGTCAGGCTCACTGGCCTATAGTTCCGTGGCTTGTCCTTACCACCTTTCTTAAATAGTGGCACCATGTTAGCCAACTTTCAGTCTTCTGTCACCTGTGACTATCGATAATACAAATATTCAGCAAAGGGCCCAACAATCACTTATCTGGCTTCTCACAGAGTTCTAGAGTACACCTGATCAGGTCCTGGGGACTTATCCACTTTTATGCGTTCCAAGACATCCAGCACTACCTCCTCTGTAATATGGACATTTTTCAAATGTCACCATCTACTTCTCCACATTCTATATCTTCCACCTTCTAAAACCACAGTAAACACTGATGCAAAATACTCATTTAGTATCTGCACCATCTCCTGCAGCTCCACACAAAGGCCACCTTGCTGATCTTTGAGGTGCCCTATTCTCTCCCTAGTTACCCTTTTGTCCTTAATGTATTTGTAAAAACCCTTTGGATTCTCCTTTAACCCTATTTGCCAAAGCTGTCTCACGTCCCCTTTTTGCCCTCCTGATTTCCCTCTTAAGTATACTACTACAACCTTTATACTTATCTAAGGATTCACTCGATCTACTCTGTCGATACCTGACATATGCTTCCTTCTTTTTCTTAACCAAAACCTCAATTTCTTTAGTCATCCAGCATTCCCTACACCTACAAGCCTTTTGTTAAACCCAAACAGATATATACTGTCGCTAGTCTCTCGTTATCTCATTTCTGAAGGCTTCCCATTTACCTGTAAACATCTGCCCCCAATCAGCGTTTGAATGTTCTTGCCTAATATCATCAAAATTGGCCTTCCTCCAATTTAGAACTTCAACTGTTAGATCTGGTCTATCCTTTTCCATCACTATTTTAAATCTAATAGAATTATGGTCACTGGCCCCAAAGTGCTCCCCCACTGATACCTCAGTCACCTGCGCTGCCTTATTTCCCAAGAGTAGGTCAAGTTTTGCACCTTCTCTAGTAGCTACATCCACATACTGAATCAAAAGCTTTTCTTGTAAACACTTAACAATTTCCTCTCCATCTAAATCCTAAACACTATGGCAGTCCCAGTCTATGTTTGGAAAGTTAAAACCCCCTACCATAATCACTCTATTATTCTTTCGGAAAACTGAGATCTCATTACAAATTTGATTCTCAATTTCCCACTGAGTATTAGGGGGTCTATAATCCAATCCCAATAAGGTGATCATCCCTTTCTTATTTCTCAGTTCAATCCAAATAACTTCCCTGGATGTATTTCCAGGAATATCCTCCCTCAGTACAGCTGGAATGTTGTCCCTTACCAAAAACACACTCCCCTCCTCTCTTACCTCCCTTTCTGTCCTTCCTGTAGCATTTGTATACCAGAACATTAAGCTGCCAGTCTTGTCCGTCCCTGAGTCACGTTTCTGTGATTGCTATCATATCCCAGTCCCATGTTCCTGATCATGCCCTGAGTTCATCTGCCTTCCTTGTTAGGCCTCTTGCATTGAAAAAAATGCAGTTTGATTTATCAATTCTACATTGTTCTCTGCTTTGTTCCTGCCTGTTAGTGACTGTTTGACTCACTTCTTTTCTCTACTGTACCAATCTCAGATTGATCTCTTTTCTCAATATCTCCCTGGGTCCCAACACCCCCTACATCTTCCAAAACACCATACTTGTTTGAAATGGGGATAGCCACAGAAGATTCTGGCACTAACTACCTACCTCTCTTACCTTTCCTGGAGTTAACCCATATATGTGACTGTATCTGCAATTTTTCTCCCTTCCTGTAACTGTCATCCATCACACTCCCTTGCTCTTGTAAATTCCTAATTCCCTCAAACTGTCTCTCCAATTGATACATTCGATCTGATAGGATTCACAACCAATGGCATTTATTGCAGATATAATCCTGAGTAACATGTAAACTCTCCTTAAAATCCCACATCTGACCAGAAGAGCATATCACTCTACAAAAGGCCATTTTTGCTGTTTTCAATCTACAGACCGAGAAAATAGCACTGTCTTATTCCTCTACAAAACACTGCTCCAGGCTAACTTAATACCTATGGCTTATATTTTTAAATTTAATCAAGAGACATATCTCATTCAAACCTATAATCAAGAAAGACCCCACTCTACTCACTACTGCAGACTTACTATAAGGCCATACTTAAAACTATTCACTTACTTGTTTCTGTGCTGTGACCTCTCCCAAACAGGGTCCTCCAAGATCAGTTGTGAATTTCACTGTTTGGTCATTTTCCCATACACACTCCGATGTCCAGCAATACATGAATTCAAACAGCAAAGGCAGTATTTAATGGGATAAACTAAACTGATAAGAGTAGCTGCTCTTCACACTGCAAATGATGTTTAACCAAATATGGCATCAAGGAGTCTTAGTAAAGTTGAAGGAAATGAGAGTTTGGGGTGATTATATGTATATACGGGGCAGGGGTTGGATGGGCATGTTGGAAGCACAAGAGATATATCTGTGTCAGATTTACCGATGAGTAGTAAGAGCATCAAATTTACTCTTAGTGTCCAGAATTGTGCAGTCAGAGTCATTCAAGTAATGTACATGAGGGGAGTTACACTTTCTGGAACAGACCTTGATCAGATGAGCCAATGGGCCGAGGATTGGCAGGTAGAGCTTAATTTAGATAAATGTGCGGTGTTTCATTTTAATAATGCCAACAGGGTTTTGGTGGGACTCTGGGGAGTGTTGCTGAACACTAAGGGTGCAGGTGCATAGTTTCATAAAAGTGGAATATCAGATAGACAGGGTGGTGAAGAAGGTATTTAGCACACTTCCATTCATTGGTCAGTGCATTGAAAATAGGAGTTGGGATGTCATGTTGCAGCTGCACAAGACATCAATGAGGCCAATTTTAGCATACTGCATACAATTCTGGTCGCCTTTCTATGGGAAGGATGTTGTTAAACTTGAGAGGGTGCAGAAAAGATTTACAAGAATGTTGCCGGGATTGGAGTTATAAGGAGTTATAAGGAGAGGTTAAATAAGCTTTATCCCTGGAGTGTTGGAGTCTGAGAGGTAACCTTATAGATGTTTATGAAATCATGAGGGTCATGGATAGGCTGACTAGCCAAGGTTTTTTTCCTAGGGTGAGGTGGCCCAAAGCTAGGGGCATGGTTTAAGATGAAAAGGGAAAGATTGAAAAAGGATCTGAGGTGTAACCGTTTTCACACAGAGGATAATGTGTATATGACATGAGCTGCCAGAGGAAGTGGTGGAGGCTGGTACAATTACGGCATTTAAAAGGCACCTGGATGGGTATATGAATAGGAAGGGTTTCGAGGGATATGAGCCAAATGTTAGCAAATGGTCAGATTAAGATGTCTGGTCGACGTAGCCGAGTTGGACCAAAGGGTCTGTTTCCTTGCTGTATGACTCTATGATTCTATAACACCATCAATGTATTAACACCTAAAGTTGAGGAGATAGAAAATTTGAAAAGAATAATTAAACTCAAGGTGATAGAGAAGATAATTAAAATAGAATCCTGTCTTAAAACCAAAATGCACTGAATGGCCAAATTCAGACACTTTTCTAACTCTAGTTCAAAGATGACCTCTGACCAATCAGAATTGCCACCTTTTGATCAAATAGCTATAAAACCCCTTGAATTGTATAGACAGGAAGTTATTTTAAAATATGCAGAAGCTGATAGCTCAAGAAAAAAGCAAGGTTGGCTGCTTTTGAAAGAAAAGTTGTAAAATAGCTTGTCTGGAGTTTGTTTACAATTAGTTGGGAATACACAGTTGGTGAAATTTTACACTGTGTTTATCTTCTCTGTGTAGATAAATCTTCCCATTGTTAGTTTATCCTCCACGCTGTGAGTGCTTTTACTAAAGATGTGCAACATGCAGTTGAGATAATGGGTACCAAACTGGCAGACTGTTTCACTCTGTGTTTGTAACTGAAACAAATTTATTTGTTAACAAACACAGTTAATTACTTACAGTGATGTAAAACCTTGTGAGGCTACAAGGGACATTAGGAAGATGAAGCAGCATTACTGTTCTACACTCTATAAGGACTTCTAATTATGCAAAAAGAACAATTCAATGTAATTTAGCGTTAGTTGTAATTTGCTGACAGTGTTAGTTGTAACGGTACCTGCAATGTCGCACCACTAACTGACAAGCCGAATGCTCTTCAAAAGGTAATTGAGTTTGGACAGTGTTTTATCGAACTGCTATCTGACCCAATGGGTGGAAGTAGGGATGATCTTTCAGGAGATTGGAAAAGCCCGGAGAGTATGCAGTGTGGCTGAATACCTGGATTGAACAATTGCTGAGAGTGCACTGCTGCATCAAGTTAAAGGGAGAGTGATAGAGAAAGAAGGTAAATGCCTGTAAGCTGTCCTGTGTGGTAGAAAAAGGCGGAACACACCAACTGATAAATGAAAGATAATTGGGCACTGCACAGGAAGACATTGCAGAATTCATACCAACTGCAGAATTCAGACCAAGAAGCCACAATTAACTAGGCTTGAAATTCAAAGAGCCTGAAGATTTCAAGAAGTAAGAAAGATGCAGGTAAGTGGGTTGGAAGGAAGTCCACAGTTTTGGGGAAAGCAATAAATTAAGATGTAAAAGACATGGTCTTGCTGTCCACATAGGAGCAATGTGAGAAAAGAAAAGTGCATTGACACTCCATGGATAGCCTTGATGAAGGACTGTTGACTACAGATGTATCAATGAGAAAGCAACCACATTTTATTTTATGGCATTAACATACTGAAGTGTCTCATGGAGCTTCATATAAACAGTAAAAAATAAAGTTTGATATCGAGCCATATAAGGAGATATTTGAGTAGTTGACCAAGTGATTGGTCAGAGAGGTAGGCTTTAAGGAGAAAATTAAGATAGAGCATTGTAGAGTTGTGGGAGGTTGGGTGAGTGGGAAATTCCAGAACTTAGGGAAGCTGAAGTGACGACAACCAATGATTAAACAATTGACATGGGGGATACTCAAGAAGTCAGAATTTAAGCAAGGCAGACAGGTCAAATGGTTTTGGATTTTGGGAGGCCTAAATCTATAAAGGGATTTGAAAATACGGATTAGAATTTTAAAATCACAATGTTGCTTGGCAGAGGAGTCTAGTTTAAGTCAATGAGTGCAGGATTAATGAAAGATTGAGGCATACTACAAAGTCAGATGCAGGCAGCAGTTTGCTTATTGTTCCAAATTGATGACTGGTAGAATATGGGAGAACAGCCAGGAGTGTGTTTGTAATATTGAGTCGAGAGTAACAAAGGTATTAATGAAGCTTTGAACGGCAGGAGAGCTGAGACAGGGATGGAGTTGGATGATGTTATGAAGTTTGGAAGAAGTGGTCTTGATAATAGCACAATGATGAGCACAGGAGTTGGAATGCAGGATGAACTGTGACATCAAGGTTGCAAATAGACTTATTTAATCTCAGAGCATTGCCCAGGAGAGGAACGGAGTCAGCAGCGAGGGGAAAGTGTGAGAGTGGGAACTGAAAATAATGGCTTTTGTTTTACCAATATTGCATTGAAGAAAATTTATACTCATTCAGTACTGGAAGTTAGATAAACCAACTAAGAATGTAAACAGTGAAAGAGTTGAGATTCATACGAGTAAGGTAGAACTGGGTGCTTCCTGCTTTGGAAACTATCGACAGTGAATACTATGCCTTTGTGATGATGGTATTGAGGACTTGAATTTTTTGATTTTTTGAGGGCTACTTTTTGATTTTTGGGTGTGACTTTTTGGTTTTCTGAGTCTTCTTTTCCGATCTAATTATTCCATTTGGTGACATAATCACTTTGGAACAATATCTTATAGATTGGTGTTGATATCTTTGAGATTTGGGCTCATACTGAAGCAGAATTAGAAGAATTAATTGATATCCCCAAAAATCATCATTACTGCGTTGAAGTTAAAGCACTGACACAAAAAGAAAACATTAATTTCAAAGATACCACAATACTTACTTTGGCACAAGATGACAGAAACAAGTTAGCAATAAATACTTCTGAAAAAATAATACTTGACGGACATTCCAAACACAAAACGTCATCACCCTAAATATAGTTTTCACACAATGGTGAAATCATAAGGTAATGGTTACATAATTTTCCCAAATACAGCCACTGAACTCCTAGTAATTTATTGTCAGTAAAATGCTTTGTGTTCTGATGGCACATAAATCTCTATGAAATAAAATGGGTTTAATATTAAATTATACAATTGACACAGTGTTCATTATGGTAACATTCACAACATTTTCCCAATATAGTAGCTCTGAACTCTTGTGGCTCTAATCTAGAAGTTGTTCAATAATTTGCAAGGAATTCATTATTTCAGTTTCTTGTTTTCAATTTAATTCCTTTGCTGTACAATTTAAAACTGTTTTCTCTCCTTTGCACAACCTCTCACCCCTTTGCAGCACCTCCCCCCACTTTGCAGATGCTTTCCACACTTTGAAACACACCTCCACCCCAATTTTGCAGCTCCTCTTTTCCCCATTCTAGTCCCTCTCTCTCCTCTTTGCAGACTATTCCCCCCCTTTACATTCCATCCACTCCTTTCCATACTGCAGCTCCCCTCTCCCCACTGCATCACTCTATGCCCCTTTGCAGAGCCTCAACCTATTTGGAGACTCTGACTCCCTTTTGTGGCCACTCACTATTCCCTCACAGCTCCTCTGTAATCTCTCATTTCCCCGTTTTAGCCTCTTACTGAGCAGCCTCACTTTCTCTGCACTTCCAACCTCTCAGCATCATTACCTTGCCCCAGCTGATTGGTCTAGCCCCCATCGCCCATATGGAAGCCACACTCCCCATCCCACTTGCTCACAATTTACTGTACCACTAATGTTTGTACTACCGCAAACTTACTGACCAATCGTCCTACTTTCAAGTCTAAATCGTTTACACGACCACATACAGCCTTGACCCCTGTGGCACACTACTCATGACATCCTGCCAGCCTCAAAAATCTCAATGCCCCCTACACAATGAGCTTTTATCTGCTGCATAAACCTTCATGTGGCACCTTACAAATGCCTTCTGGTAATCTAAATACAGCCATAAGTTCTCCTTTATCTACAGCATATGTTACTTATTTTCAAATAAATTAGATAAGGGTGATTTACCTTTGACAAAACCATGTTTGGTTTACCCGATTACAGGTGTCCAAGTGCCCTGATATAATGTCTTTAATAATAGTCTCTAACCTTTCCCCAGTGACAAATGTTAAACCATTTAACAAATGTTAAAAAATGGCTTATTGTGTCCTGCATTCTGCCTCCCTCACTTCTTATATTATCTTCCAATTTAATTTTTCAATCTAAACAAGTCTTCCTTTTGGAAAATTAAAGCTAATGCATCAACTATCTCACTAGTTACTTCTTTCAAATATTGGGATAAAATCTATCAAGGCTGGATGGATATATGAATAGGAAGGTTTTGGAGAGATATGGGCCAGGTGCTGGCAGGTGGGACTACTCTGGGTTGGGATATCTGGTCAGCATGGACAAGTTGGACCGAGGGGTCTGTTGCCATGCTGTACATCTCTATGACTCTGTAACCCTTGGACTTGTCAACTTGCAGTTCCAACAACTTACTCGGTACTACTTGCCTGGTATTTGTAATTTTCGTGCAGCCCTCTCTCCCTTTAAACTCCTGACTTACAGCAATTTCCAGGATGCTACTTATATCCTGTCTGGTGAAGACTGAGAAAATATCTGTTCATTTCAAGTGCCATCTCTTTATCCTTCATTACTAAATCCCAAGACTCATTTTCTAAGGCAACAACAATTACTTAACAACCTGAAGAAACTTAATTGACTTGATCTTAATCTGCTTTTCAGCCTGCCCGGCCACTCGGAGCCTCCTTTGTGATTTCTAAGAAGGATAGGGTTGACAAAATATTCAAGAACTTTGGATATGAAAGGAAGGTTGGAGAAAGGAAGGTTGGAGAAAGGAAAGTAATTTGAAGATGATGCAGTCATCTTTTTTTTTAAGAGAGACAACAACAAATTTAAAAGAAAGATGGACATCTGGAAGGAGCACACTGTTAAAACATTCCAGGAGGTATTCATTTAGTTAAAAGAAATAAAGTTGGGGGAATAGGAGACAGGACAAGATGAGCTCTGAGAGAGTGCTGACAAGAGTTAGGGAAGAAACAGGAGGAACATTGAAGTTCAGAACTAGGGCAAGAGAAACATTAATGAAAATTTGGGCTAGTGGAAAAAGGGGAAGCAGTGGAAGCAACCAAATAGAGTGAGCTCTTCATCACAAAGGTATCCATGAGCTTCTCACACTTGTTATTGTAGGCGAGGGTGGGGAGGAAACAGAGAAATGCTAAGGAGATGGCTTGCAGAAGAAAAAGGAGTGAGTTACCTTTCTGTTTCTCGAATAGTGGGCAATTCTGGTCGATGAAATAACCTGCCGGTGTTTTAGGTAGTCAGCCAGATCTGGCCTTTGATGGCTAAACCAGTTGTATGCCACATAACTTCAAGTTGAACTTAAGGGAGCTGAAGTGAGGGGAGATCCAGCAGAGTGATAGACAGAGACATTGTTTAACTGGAAACTCATGAGTGGGAATGAGTAAGTCTGTTGCAATTATGACAGGGTGACTGGTTTTCTCTTGTAACTTGAAAAATCACAGGATAATTGCAAGTACGGAAGACCATTAGATTGAGCTTAACTAAACATCTGAAAATATCCTATAGTCCTCCTATCACTTTATTAACCTGTTCTATAATGGTAGCAGCACTTTATTCCCACTATGCTGTGTCCAAGTCCACTCATAATAATTAGTTTCTGTGTGAACAAAAGCTTCCTGATAACAGTCCTAAATTAGTTCAAATCAGTGCCTCTTTGTTCTAAGTTTGGGAATTAATTTGAAATAATATTCCAGATATAGCTTTGCCATCGTCTATCTATCAGTCTCCCACATAATTTATTCTATCCTCACAACCTTCCAGATATAAGGAAAGATTGACTAGATTAGACGATATGATGTAAGAACAAAAGTAGGCCATTCAGACCATCAAGTCTGCTCTGCCATTCAATGAGATCATGGCTGACCTGATAACTCTCAGCTCCACTACCCTGCCTTTTCCCATAACCCTTAATTCCCTCACTGATTAAAACTGTCCATCCTACCCTTAATATGCTTACCAACCAAGCCTCGAAAACTCTCTGCAGTAAGGGCTTCCATTGTTTGATTGCCCTCTGACAGGAGAAGTTCCTCCTCACCTCTGTCTTAAAGGATGTTAGGCTCATATTCTCTCGAGGTGAGAAGAATGAGAGGTAATTGAATTAAAATATATGAAACACTGAAGGTGCTGGACGGGTAGACGCTGTGAAAGGTTTCCCTTGACGAGTGATCTAGAACACAGAATCATAGTCTCAGAACAAGGGCTCAGCTGTCTGGAACTGAGACAAGAAGACTAAAAAGTATTGTAAATCTTTGGCATTCTCTATCTCAGAGAGCCATGAATGCTTATTGGTTGTTCATATTCAATAAAGAAGACAACAAATCTTTGGGTTGTAAATGATTTAGGGAAATATAATGTAGGAAGATGGAGTTGAGATAGAAGATGAGTGACAAAGCAGGCTAGAAAGACTACTCTCAGTTCTGATTTTGCCCTCACTAATCCACTACTCACAGATACATCTGTGGATGGAATATCTTTTAGAAATAAAATCCTGTCTTCAAACTACTCATTATATTATGTGGCTCCGCCATGGTAATTTAATACATTCAGTGAAGATCCAGCAGTTCAAAATTGGGCAACCATGTAGTGCTTTGGGCCATTAGCAGCACAACTGTATTCAACTCCAGTCTGTAACCTCATTTACTGGCATATCCCTCTCTTTAGCATTACCATGGGGAGTGTACGACAGCATGCGAACAGTTTAATCAGACATGACTGAAAATGACATACTACTGCTGAAGATACGACACAGCATGACATACATACCAAACAGTGAAGCTCTGTGGAATCCACAGAGACAAATAATCCCAACACATCAATGCAAAAGACAAGGGTGAAGCATTTGTACCAATCTTCAGACAGAAGCTCTAGGTCTTGGCCACCTCCTGTTGTAGTCAGACTGACGGGCTTCAGTCAGTCCCATTCCCTGACAACAGTCTGGCTGTAGTACTGCAGATTTGTGCTGTACATCTCGATGCACCCAGTCCAGCTGTTCCAGTACTGTTACAACACTGGTAATGTGGAAAACTCTGCAGTGGCCATTATTGGTTAAATCCCACTATGCTTATGAATGGGATCTGTCATCTGTGATGCTGGCTGACACACTTGGAACCTAGGAATGTTTCTAGGAATGCTTTCTTCGACCTAAGTATATCAGTATATTGATATATAATTAGTGAGAAGTTGTTTTTCACTAGCACGAAGACAAACTCATCTCTTTTGTTACAACTTCAATAAAAAAACTTCGCAACAAAGTGACATTCCCCAGGAAGAATCTATCCACCTAGGAGCTGGACTGTTTTTAAAATCACAGATGATTTCAATCTGATAGGCTAGCGAGGACCAAGAACTGGGTTAAATTAGAAAAAGAAAAATACTATAGATGCTGGAAATCTTGAAATAAAAATCACAAGTGCCAAAAGATCTCAGCAGTTCTGGCAGCATCTGTGGAGTCAGAGAAACGGAATTAACATTTCAAATCCCGTAAGACCAGTTTTGGAGTAGGTGTACTGAACTCAGAACATTAACTCCATTTCTCTCTCCACAGATGCTGCCAGACCTGCTGAGTTTCTTCAGCACTTCCTGAGTTAAATTATCCTTTCCAGAGGATAAGTGACCAGTCCAGAAAGCTGCCAACTCACAAGGTTAGTGTGGATTCACTACATTGTTTTTTAAGAACGGAATCAGTTTCAAGGCTGGGTTGGAGATTATGACATACATTTGGTAGATGGATTACTGAATAATTAAGTCTCAATCAGCGTGATCTCCAAGTGCAGTTTGGAAAGGACTTTTCAAATCCCACTTTCTTTCTTATTTTACCTCCCCCAGCTGTTTACATGGCTCACAATGGTTGGAAATGTTCTAAGTCCTAATCCTTGAAACATCTGCACTGAGTACAGCCAGACTCAATGCTATTCTTCTCCTGTCAGTTTTTATAAATGTTCATATGTGTACATTGGATGAATACAACCTGAGTACAAAAATACAATAAAAGACTAAGAGCAAGGAAGTGAGATTTACAGAGCAACTATTGCAATTTGTGGCATAAACATACAAGTCAAAGATACCATCAGAGAAACACTGATAGATCATGTGAAGTATTAATATGGTAGGAGTTTTACAGGACTTGAAGAAGCTTGAGGACTTCAAACTATGTCAGAAACTATTTGATGAAAGCTTGAACACTTTATGATGATAATTTTGGACACATTCCCAGACATCTTTATTTTATGTACATCTACTATGCAGTCTTTTATTTCTGCATTAGTAAGCATCACATCCTTCAGTGGGAATGGGAATACTTGCCCTTTTCTGTTAACATCATCAATTTTTCTGTATTGTCACTTCTTCATTTTTGTCAGATGACAAAAAGATAGATATTATTGCAAAATGATGCATTTTTTTCAATGGGTCAGGATGTCCATATATCGATAAATATATGTTCACATAGATATCAAATCGGAATTAACTGAAATGATCAGTTTCAATTTGATGCACATCTTTGTGGATCCTCTTGGCATGTCCCCTTTATCTCATTACTAAACTAAACTGGACTAACCATTAAAATACTGTGGCTAGAAGAGCAAGGAAATCCTGTACAGAGTAAGTCACTTCCAGACTCCCCAGACTCTGTCCACTTCAAGGCATAATTTAGAATTACAATAGAATATGTAGTCTGCATGAGTGCAGCTCCAACAGCATTTGAGCAGCTTGACACCATCAGGACAAGGCAGCCTGTTTGATTGGCACTACATGATTTCCTTCATCAGTGATGCACAGTAGTAATATTATGTATCATCTTCAAGATGCACTGAATAAATTCTCTAAGATTGCTTAGACAGCACCTTCTAAACCCACAACCACCACCATCTAGAATTAATGGCAGCAGATACATTGGAATATCCACTTGCAAGTTCCCCTCCAAGCCACTCACCATTCTAACTTGGAAATATATCACTGTTCCTTCAGTGTTGCTAGGTCAAAATCCTGGATCTCCCTTCCCAACAGCACCATGGAATTAGCTACACCAAATGAGCCAAAGGTATTCAAGAAGGCAGCTCACTACAATATTCTCAAGAGCAAATAGGGATGGACAATGAACATTGGTCCAGCCAACAATATCCATATCCCATGAATTAATTAATTTTAAAAAGTGGCACCTGAGATTTGGAGTTATATCATGACTTTTCGGTTTAAACATAATTTGTGATTTCCAGTTGGTAGGTTTGACATTTTTAACTTGGGTGGCTAAAGACAATGAGTGGAGTGGAGAAGTGTTCTGATAAAGAGTCACTGGACTCGAAACATTAACTCTGCTTTCTGCCCATAGATGCTGCCAGACCTGTTGAGTTTTGCCAGCAATTTTTGTTTTTGTTAAAAATAATTGTGATGATCTCAATACAATTTTTCTTGTTTTATGTCCACCCTTTGATTCTCCACATCTTTACCAAGTTTGATTCCTTGCTCCAACTATTTAGTTTAAAGTTCCTTCTGCTTCCTTAGTTATGTGGTTCACTAGAATACTGGTCCCATCACAGTTAAGGTGTAAACCATCCCATTGGTACAGTCTGCATCTCCCCATTACTGGCGCTAGTGCCTCTCAAACCAGATCCCACTTCTCCCAAACCCATCTTTGAAATGTATATTTGCTTATGTCATCTACTTGCCCGATGCCAATTTGCGCATCGCTCAATTGATAATCCAGAGATTACATTGTTTGTGGTTTTCTTCTTACTTTGGTGTCTAGTTCCACATACTGATTAATCAAAACCTGCTTCTTGGTCCTGCCTATATCTTTGGCACTTACATGGACTACCATTGCTACACCATCTCAGTAAGTCCTTCTTCAGCCCTAAGCAGATATCCCACATGCAGGCACAGGGCAGGCAATGTAACCTTCTAGTTTCTTGCTTTTTACTGCAGAGAACCCTTCACTATACAGTCCCTTATTAATGCTATATTCCTTTTTGATCTCACACTTGAAGGGCTTCTAAAGCATAGTCACTTAACTCATCCACGCTGCAGTCCCCACCTCATCCAAAAAGGCTGTAATATCCTCTTACCTCTTGGACAATGGCAAACACTAAGGCTCCTGTCCTCCTGCTCTTTGGGCTCCCTTGCTTGCATCAATTGTAGCCACATTCTGATATCCTTGACCAATGATTAAATCATAACACCCTGTTGTAATGGGTGGGACCCCTTCCCCATTGCTGATATGTCACAGTGTCTGCAACTTGGCCAACAGGTCAATTACTCTAAGCTGAAGTTCCTTGAGTTTCAATGACTTGCTGCCGACATGTTTGTTTGAGATTGCACTGGCTAGTAGTCATGAAGCAGCCATGACATCACCTTTCCAACCTTCCTTCAAGTTTCAAATTAACTGCTTATTATATTCAATTATTTATTATCCTTTATTATATATGTTATTGTGTTCTTTAAAAATCCCTACAAGTCTCCTTTCCAGTTTTTAAAAACAACCCCCTGTCCTGTACCTAAATACACTGCAATGTAC
Organism: Chiloscyllium plagiosum; assembly: GCF_004010195.1. Classification (NCBI taxonomy): domain Eukaryota; kingdom Metazoa; phylum Chordata; class Chondrichthyes; order Orectolobiformes; family Hemiscylliidae; genus Chiloscyllium; species Chiloscyllium plagiosum. The sequence continues at coordinate 23,601,086 of NC_057711.1, read as the reverse complement.
AGTACTAACCCAAGAGGAAAAACTACCTGTTTCTCGAGCATCTTAATTGGATAAATTCAACTGTGACTTTAACTTCCAATCTGGAAAATCTGATAGCCCCTTCCTGGAGCTTTGAGACATCTGAATTGAAATGTTCTCATTTTCAAATAACCACTTCAGGGTTTTATCCAAACATTTCTTGTCTGGGTTTTGATTTTAAACTCCGTACTCTAAGGCAGTGGTCCCATACCTTTTCAGTAACATGGCACACTTCCATGAGATAAGCAATTCCATGGCCCATCTATTTTTTTCACGTCTTATCAATTTGGAATTTTGGCTATATGTTTTTAGAATGTTTATGTTTCAGAATTAAAAAATAGACACTGTGCTTTTACGTTGATGTTCCAGTTCTTCTAATTTAAAATCCTTTTTCAATATTTTACTGATCCCAAAAATTACTCATTATTATCAGTCGCTACCCCACCTCCTTTGCATTTTTTGCTTTACTTTACTTATGTCCTTCCTAAGGATCAGATATTCTTGAGTATTCAGTTTCCAAGCTTGATCAACCATTAGTGGCATCTCCATATGGCAACCAGATCAGACCCATTTACATTTATTGATGCCTTCAAATCTATTGTGAATGCTGCATGCATTCAGGCAAGGAGCATCTAATTCTACCTTACTACTATTAATTTGTACTTTGACTTGATATTAGCATCTGTTTTGGCTGCCTTTGTTTGCTACTTTTCTACTCACTGTTATTAGTTTTACTCTTTTCCTAATTGAATTTGCTCTCAGGTTCCCATCTACCTGTCAAGCTAAATTAAACCATCTCCAATAGCATTATGGAATCTTGCTGCAAGGATATCAGTCCCAGTCCTGTTAAGATGTAACTCACTTTCCTTGTAGACATCTCAAATGCCCAGAACCAGTCTGAATGCTCAAGAAATCTAAAACCCTCAGTCACAGAGTCATAGAGATATACAGCATGGAAACAGACCCTTCGGTCCAACTTGTTCATGCTGACCAGATAGCCTGTATACATCTAACCCCTATTACCGGCACTTGGTTCATATCCCTCTAAACACTTCCTATTCATATATCCATCCAAACTCCTTGTGAATGTTGTAATCATATCGTATCAGTCTCCACCACTTCCTCTGGCAGCACATTCCATACAAGCACCACCCTTTGCATGAAAATGTTGCCCCTTAGATCCCTTCCTTCATAATTTCTGCAGTCACATATTAATTCACTCAATGGTAATATTTCTATACACTCACATAAAGGCATTTTCTGCTGAAAGTACCATGCACTTTCCCTTTAAAAATACATTGTAGGAGGTTGCATCAAAAATCAGTTCCACTAAAGATACAGTTGTACTTTATAACTCACAAACAGCTGTCTTGTCCAGTGGGACTGCAGCAGTTAATACAATTACGCAGGGTTGTGTGGTACTTTGAACCAGGTGCAAATCGGAAATAAATTTTTTATTGCAGCACTATATTACCTTCTGAGACTCTCTGCATTTTTCATCTCTTCAAAAATGATTGTGAAAACAGTCTAATGGGTGCAATCATTCTAAAGCATATGAGAGCTACTTGTGAATTAAAAACAAAATGATCACAGAGAGGTAAGTTTCAACCTCATTTTCTTTAAGCTATAGTGCTGGTAAATTTTGCTGAAAGGATTGTGAATGCTATTTTTGTGAGCCATCCCTGGGGAATTTTTTTAATTGCCTTGATTGTAGCATCGTATCTGCAGTGTATAAAAACACTATAAAATCTTCACATAATTACTTCTGTACTATTGGGTTCCTTCACAATTACCATTAAGCTACTGCTGCATTACCATTTAATTACCTAGTTTTGACTATTCATGCTCTAGAAAATTGTTGTGGAATCTGTACATAATTACTTTTGGTTCATCATTTACTTTATTCATAATTGCGAGAGTCAATGATGAATATCGATTCAGTCACCACATTTTCCCCATTCAGCCACCTTATTTTGATACGGAACAAATTTCAAAGTTTGTTGTGTTTAACAAACTATTGGTCATCAAAATGTTGTTTTTTCTAAGGCCTGCTTGAAGTTGCTACTTGCTGTACTTAACAATCATGCTGAATTGTTTCCACCATTATCAGGTAAGACAGGCTGACCCGTACATTCTGTGTCAATCCCTGGTTTACAAGCAGAAGAAAACAGCAAGGCCTTACACATAATTGTTTTTTTACTTGTGGGGCTCATCCAAGTAGGATCATTTTCTAGACTTCTTCTAACCTCACAAAGAAATATAAATGTGGCATCAGCCATTATATCATGATGCAGACTTTAGGCATGCTTCTCTCTAGATTTTGGTTTTGACACTCTGGCAGAAATTCGGTTTAGTTGTCATTAGTTGCTGGAATAAAACACATACTAAATTTACAAAAATGCATCCCGAATTGCTCTTGACATTGTGATGATGTGCTGTCTTCTTGAACTGCTGCAGCCTGTGTGGTGTAGTTAACACCCAAAATGCTGCTGGGAAGGTAGTTTCAAGCTTTGGATCCACCAACAGTGAAGGAGTGGTGGTACAGCTCCAAGCTATGATAGAGTATGGCTTGGATGGGAACCAGGATTTGGAGGTGCCGGTGTTGGACTGGGGTGTACAAAGTTAAAAATCACACAACACCAGGTTATAGTCCAACAGGTTTAATTGGAAGTACTAGCTTTCGGAACGCTGCTCCTTCATCAGGTGGTTGTCCACCTAATGAAGGAGCAGCGTTCCGAAAGCTAGTGCTTCCAAATAAACCAGTTTGACTATAACCTGGTGTTGTGTGAGTTTTAACTTTGGATGGGAACATGCACATAGTGGTGTTCCCATTCATCTGCTGTGCTTATCCTTCTAGGTGGTAGAGGTAATGGTTTTGTAAAGCTAGGGAGAAAAGATGGCCTTTCCATTACTTATTCTGAATTAGATTAGATTACTTACAGTGTGGAAACAGGCCCTTCAGCCCAACAAGTCCACACCGTCCCGCCGAAGCGCACCCACCCAGACCCATTCCCCTACATTTACCCCTGCACCTAACACTACAGGCAATTTAGCGTGGCCAATTCACCTAACCTGCACATTTTTGGAGTGTTGGGGGAAACCGGAGCACTCGGAGGAAACCCACGCAGACACGGGGAGAATGTGCAAACTCCACACAGTCGGTCGCCTGAGGCGGGAATTGAACCCGGGTCTCTGGCGCTGTGAGGCAGCAGTGCTAACCACTGTGCCACCGTGCCGCCCACAATTGCACCATATCACTGCAAATAAAGACTAGAGATTATATAATTTGTTCAGTCTTCCTTGGATGTTGATTGGCAAGCAAATGTAAATGATAATTTCTGCCCTAATGAAGTAGGAAAGTCAAATACCGTTGCAAATCTAGAATCACAAGTCATCGTTGTGAATTTTGTTTGTGCAGGCAGTTCTTCCCTAACACGATGGTTGCATTCTTGTGCAACTCAACATTATAGAAAAATTGCACTTTAGAAACAGTGATTGAAGTGTTAGCGATGTATTTGCGTTAGCCAACATGTGTTTTAAAAGTTTGTGCTTTAGAAACAGCGTCCTCAATTTGTCAATTTTGTTCCAGCAAATTCACGTTAATGAACTCGTATTTCAGCAAAATGGCCTGTATTTGATTCTTTAGAGTTATAGCGTCATAGAGATGTACAGCACGGAAAACAGACCCTTCAGTCCAACTTGTCCATACTGACCAGATATGCCAAATTAATCTAGTGCCATTTGCCAGTATTTGGCCTATGCCTTACCTAGGAAGGATGTACTGCCCTGTAAGGCTGTGCAACAAATTCTCACTCGGCTGATTCATGGGATGTGAAGGCTGTCCTATGAGGAGTGATTGAGTTAGATATATAATTCTACATTACCTGGAGTTTAGAAGAATAGCAGATAAATTAGTTGAAATGTGTTAAATTCTTACAGAGCTTAATAGGATTAATGCAGTCTCCCCTGGCTGAAATGTCTGAAATCATAGTCTAGGATTGTAGTCTTAGGGTAAGGGCCATATAGGAGTGAGAGGAGGAGGTGCTTCGTTGCTCAGAGCACAGAGAGTCTCAGGAATTATTTGCTCCAGAGTGTTATGGGTACTTGATATTGGGTATACACATGAATGAAATGGATTGATTTCTTTATATGAAGAAAATCAAAGATTAAGTTGGATGAGACAGGGAGGTGGAGTGAGGTAAAAGATCAGCCATGATCTTATTGAGAGACAGAGCAGGCTTGACTGGCAAATAACCGACACCTACTTCTTCTACTTCGTATGTCAAGTGGTTCAAGACCTGCGTTTGATAGGTGACAGCTTCATAGAAATGTGCTTCGAAACATGAGGCACTGAAGTTTAAGTTTGTTTGCTCCTTCTTGTTTGGAATTCTTTGACTCTCAGAGTCAAAAAAAATTCCCATCTGATGCACAAAGGCAAGCTACTGATGCCTTACTGCAAAGCAGAGATTTGTTCGTGCAGATGTAGCAGAGATTCAGCATGGAAGCTTTCAATAGATCGTATAAGATCTCAGAATGCAGTGAAGCTCAGTGATGTATTTCTGACACGTCTTGATTGTTTCACTCAGAGTAAGATTAAGATTCATCACGTGGGAATAAATGTTTTGCGTGTGAGGTGAGCAGATGCTGGAAGACGTTCACACTGGTCCCCACCTCTCCCATTAAAACAATAAAAGACATGAGTGCTGATGCAGAAGTCATTCTGCCTGAGGCAAGATGCACTCTGTTATTGCTGGGCTGTGTCATAAAACATAAATATATCAGGCACAGTGTCTGATTTTGCTGCTGCATCGTAGAAAATACTGCCTAATGTTTGGGGAAACTGTATCTCTTGAGCGTTGTTCTGCCTGTGACTGTTAAATCAGTTCATCGTACGTATTTCAATGAGATTCTACTTGTAAAAGCAAATATGAACCTTATGTTGGCACTACAAGTCTTGCAGTGGCATGTTACTTTCCAGCAGGAACACCGAGCAGTGAGGCTTGGATCATCCTTTGTTAATGATGCAGCTTAAATGTCAAATGATGCAAGATTCTCAGGAACCTAGAGCTTACATTAATTTTTGTGTTCTCATTACAACCTGGGAATGACTCTCAGGAGAGAGGCTTCTGCAAACTGAGAGCGCTTTCTGGACCATAAAGTAGTCTAAAGATAAAGGAAGACTTCCCTCGTGGTTTAAAGGCATCATGGAACGTTCCAGTTAATGTGTTTTTCAGTTGCCCCTGTTAAGGCAATTAGGATCTTGCCCTTTTCAGCTTAAAAATGGACCCTTATATATAAGATCACATGCCTGCCTTTATTGTTCCATATTCCCTTTTTATTTTGAAATGAACGATACCTCATGTGGTTTGTTTTCAATTATTTGAGTCCAGAGAATAAGTTCAGCTTGTTATGAAACTTGAAATGGTTTGTTCTGATCTCTCACAGAAGTTCAGTGCACTGAAAGCAATGGAGGGAATTCTAAACAAAAGCAAAATACTGTGGAATTTCATATGTTTTGGATGCTGGGAATGTGAAATAAAAACAGATATCACTGGAAATATTCATCAGGTCTGGCAGCATTTGCTAGAGAATCAGAGTTAACAGTTTCAGGCCCATTACCAATTGTCATTCAGATTTCAGAACACTGATTAGCATTACACAAGTTGTAACGTTAAGGATGGTTAGATGTAGTGTCCCTTTATTTAGATATGCTTTGTGATCTTTATTTTGAACTGTGTTAGCTGTGATAGCATGAAGCAGAAGACTGTAGGAATCGACAACAATGTTCTGTCCTGCCAATCCAAGATTGTGCTGGATTACTGGAAATGATCAGACATTTAAAGCACTGATTTAAATCAATGATCAGAAATTTAAAGTCTGCTTGCTGAGGCAGGTCTTGCTGTACATAAACGGTCCCCATTTTCACTGTCTCCACAGCACTCGATACATTAATTAAACTGAATGTTTAGAAGAGATATGCTCGAGTATTATTTGACACATTATGTGGCTGCAAGAGCAGGTCAGAAGCTAGGAATACTGCGGTGAGTAACTCATCTCCTGACTCCTCAAAGCCTGTCCACCATCTACAAGACACAAGTCAGGAGTGTGATGGAATACTCCCCACTTGCCTGGATGAGAGCAGCCCCAACAACACTCAAGAAGCTTGACACTACCCAGAACAAAGCAGCCTAATTGATTGGCACTACATCCACAGGCATCCATTCTCTTTACCGCCGATGCTTAGTAGCAGCATTGTTCTATCTCCAAGATGCACTGCAGAAACTCACCAAAAATCTTCAGACAGCACCTTCCAAACCCATGGCCACTTACATCTAGAAGGACAAGAGCAGCAGATGGAAACACCATCACCCTTAAGTTTCCTTCCAAATCATTCACCATCCTGCCTTGGAAATATATCACCATTCCTTCACTGTCGCTGGGTCAAAATCTGAGAATTCCCTCCCTAATGGCATTATGGGTCAACCCTCAGCAGGAGGATTGCAGCGGTTCAAGAAGGCAGCTCACCACCACCTTCTCAAGGGCAACTAGGGATGAGCAATAAATGCTGGCCAGCCAGCAACACCCACATCCCACAAAATGAATAAATAAAAAGTCTGAAATAGTAAACAGTAATGATGGGGCCCTCCATATGTCACAGAATTCAATTTTTGTGAGCAAGGAAAATGATTTCAGTTCACATCAGACTGGGGACCTGTTTCAAACAATTGACGTTGTGTCAATGAAATACTATGACACAAGGGTAGCATGGTCCAGGTATTCTATCCTTCAAGTCCAATAAATAGGTCATCATGATCCCATGAGGTTATTCCAAGTTAACCTGGGATTTGGGGCTTAGCATTCGCTGGGCCCTGCACGATGCCCTTCTTGAGATACAGAGAAAGTGCACAACCAGAGAACGACCATGAGATTTAGTTGGGAAGGTCTTATCAGAGGCGTCCACTTCATTGTCCTTAGGTTTGGTAACACAGCTTGATCTTATTGCCCCAAAAACAAATTACATGGCTGTCACTTCACAGGTCCACATGGAGATTAGAAGGTTCAGGACAGCTGCTTTTTTTAATGAGAACTTTGCTCTGATACACCACTGTTGATTACATTCATTCAGATGGTCATGGTGAGAGATTAGGAACTGATGTGACTGGGTGATTTAATGTCAAGATTAGAATGATGCTGGAAAAATATAGGATTCCTGATTAGAGCTTTTGTCCGAAACGTCAATTTTCCTGCTCCTCGAATGCTGCCTGACCTGCTGTGTTTTTCCAGCACCACTCTAATCTTGACTCTGCATCTGCAGTCCTCATTTTTGCTTGGGTGATTTGAAGGTTCATTGATAACATCAGAGGTATTCTTGTTCATAAGGCACTGAAAGTTAACATGTAGGTGCAGGAGTCAATTAGGAAGGCAAATGATAACTGACCTTTACTGCAAGAGGATTTGAGTACCTGAATAATGAACACTTTTTGGGTTTGTATGGATCCTTGGTGAGACCATAACTGGAGAATTGTGTGTGGATTTGGTCTCCTGACTGAAGGTCTCCTCTCTCTGCTCATTCCTGAAGAAGGGCATGTGCCCGAAACGTCGAATCTTCTGTTCCCTAGATGCTGCCTGACCTGCTGTGCTGTTCCAGCAATAAAGTTTCAGCTTTGATCTCCAGCGTCTGCAGACCTCACTTTCTCCCTGAAGGAAGGTGTAGCAAAGTTTCTCCATTCTGATCCCTGGGATAGTGAGATGAGGGGTTGAGGAGTTTGGGTCTATATTCTTCTGACTTTACATGAATGAGGCTACTGTAGACCTGGCATTTTGTGATGGAATAGGATTAATTAATTATCTCATAGTGACAAAGTCCCCAAGTTAAAATTGACCATAACATGATTGAATTTTACATTCAATTTGAGGGAGAGAGGAATGGATCTGAGACTTTTAAAAAATGTAAATAGGATAATTGTGAGTGCATGAAAGCAGAGCTAGCTGAAGTGAATTGACAAATTAGGCTACGGAATAGTTTAATAGAGATCTAGTGGCAGACATTTACGGCGATATTTCAGAATACACGTGAGAAACATTCCAAAGGATTAACTGACACAGGACATAAAGATAGTATTGGGCTAAAAAAGAAAATGGATGTGAACGTGCAAAGACAGATGCAGGGGAAAAGATGGGGCAGATGATAAAAAAAAGAATGACCAAAGCTATCATTAAAGTGGGGGAAAATAAATTTGAGAGAATACTAGCCAGAAATATAACATCCCATAGTAAGAGTTTCCATAAATATTTTAAAAAAAGAGTGGGCAATGTGAGCACTGATTTTATCGAAAATGAGAATTAATAATGGAAAATGGGGAAATATCAAATAAATTAAACAGTTTGTTTTTATTTGTTCATGAGATGTGGGTATTGCTGACGAGGCTGCCATTTATTGCCCATCCTTAACTGACAGGGGGCAATTAAAAGACAACATTGCTCAATTATGTTTCATGCACAAGATTGTTCTGATGACTTTGTGCTGCACTTTTTTGGAGCCCCTCTCTATTTAAACTCTGCTTTCTCTCCACAGAAGCTGCCAGAACTGCTAAGTTTCTCCAGCCATTGTTTCAGGAATTGAACTCATGTGGTTGGGGTCACTCTGCAGCACAAACCAGCTATCTCAGTTAACTGGTCTTCCACCTAGCAAAAGACCCTTGCAGATTCCTTATGTCCTGATTACAACATGTCCTCCCAACTATATCATCAGCAAATTAGGATACATTGCACTCTGACCACACCGCTAAATCAATATATAGACTTTTCTTAAATTCTCTTATGGGACATGCTACGGGTTGATCCACGATGCCCTTAGGAAAGGAATTCCAGGATTTTGACCCAGTGACAGTGAAGGAATGGTGACATATTTCCAAGTCACGATAGTGAGTGCAAATTGCAGGTGATGATGTTCTCTTGTGACTTCTACCCTTGTCCTTCTCAATGTAAGTGATTATGGGTTTGGAAGGTGCTGTCTGAGGATTTTTGGTAAATTTCTGCAGTGCACCTTGTAGATAGTACACACTGCTGCTATTGAGCGTTGATAGTGGAGGGAGTTAATGCTTGTGGAGGTGATGCCAATCAATTGGGCTGCTTTGTTCTCAATGGTATCAAGATTCTTGAGTGTTGTGCAATCTGCACTCTCCAGGCAAGTGGGAAGTATTCCACACAATACTGACTTGTGCCTTCTATATGGTGGACAAGCTTTGGGGAGTCAGGAAGTGAGTTACTCTCTGCATTATCCTAGCCTCTGACCTGCCCTTGTTGCCACTGCATTTATTTAGCCCAAGGACTGATTATTGGTGTGTTTATTTAGCTCTCGGACTAAACCTTCCAATCTATAAAGGACCCATTGTTTCTGACTCTGTGCCTTCTGTATGTTAACCAATCTTCGATCCATGCTAATATGTTCCCTCAATACCTTAAGTTCCTATCTTGTGAAATATCTTTTTAGGTGGTACCTTACTGAGTGCCTTCTGTAAATATAAATATACTGTATCTACCAGTTTTTCTTTATCAACTCAAAGAACTTTTGCAAATTTGTCAAACATGATTTCCCTTTCACAAAACCATGTTGATTGTTTTACTGCATGAAACTTTTCTAAATGCCTACCATATTCTGCTATGTCTTCCTTTATAATGGACTCTAGCATTGTCCTAAGACTGATGTTTAGCTATCCCACTGACAGTCTACTGTTTTCTGTCTCCCTCACTTCTTGAACACAATGCCACATTAGCAGTTTTTCCATCTGCTTGATTCCTTCTGAAGTACAGTAAGCTCTGGAATATTTCAACGAATACCTCCTCTATCACTGCAGTCAACTCCTTTAAAACTCTTGGATGCAGTCCATCAGGTCCTGTTGACTTGTTTGCCTTAAGACCCATTAGTTTGTCAAATACTTTGTCCCTCACAATAGAAGCTGTTACAAGGCCTTTCCTCCTATTAGCATCTTGCTTATTTATTATCTTTGGGATGTTCACAGTTTCCTATACCATGAAGACTGATGTAAAATATTGGTTTAAAATATCTTCCATTACCCTGTCATAGCGTCATAGAGATGTACAGCATGGAAACAGACCCTTCGGTCCAACCCATCCATGCCGACCAGATATTCCCAACCCAATCTCGTCCCACCTGCCAGTACCTGGCCCATATCCCTCCAAACCTGTCCTATTCATATACCCATCCAAATGCCTCCTAAATGATGCAATTGTACCAGTCTCCCCCACTTCCTCTGGCAGCTCATTCCATACATGTACCGCCTCTGCGTGAAAATGTTGCCCCTTAGGTCTCTTTTATATCTTTCCCCTCTCACCCTAAACCTATGCCCTTTAGTCCTGGACTCCCCAACCCCAGGGAAAAGACTTTGCCTATCCATGGCCCTCATAATTTTGTAAACTTCTATAAGATCACCCCTCAGCCTCCGATGCTCCAGAAAAAACAGCCCCAGCCTGTTCAACTTCTCCCTATTGCTCAAATCCTCCAACCCTGGCAACATCCTTGTAAATCTTTTCTGAATCCTTTCAAGTTTCACAACATCTTTCCGATAGGAAGGAGACCCAAACTGTACGCAATATTCCAATAGTGGCCTAACCAATGTCCTGTACAGCCGCAACATGACCTCCCAACTCCTGTACTCAATACTCTGACCAATAAACGAAAGCATACTAAATGCCTTCTTCACTATCCTATCTACCTGCGACTCTACTTTCAAGGAGCTATGAACCTGCAC
>NC_057711.1:23566417-23590263 GCF_004010195.1 Chiloscyllium plagiosum | reverse complement strand
CCCAGCACTGATCCTTGTGGCACTCCACTGGTCACAGGCCTCCAGTCAGGAAAACTACCCTCCACCACCACCCTCTGTCTTCTACCTTTGAGCCAGTTCTGTATCCAAATGGCTAGTTCTCCCTGTATTCCATGCGATCTAACCTTGCTAATCAGTCTCTCATGGAGAACCTTGTCAAACGCCTTACTGAAGTCCATATAGATCACATCTACCGCTCTGCCCTCATCAATCCTCTTTGTTACTTCTTCAAAAAACTCAATCAAGTTTGTGAGACATGATTTCCCATGCACAAAGCCATGTTGACCGTCCCGAATCAGTCCTTGCCTTTCCAAATACGTGTACATCCTGTCCTCAGGATTCCCTCCAACAACTTGTCCACCACCGACGTCAGGCTCACTTGTCTATAGTTCCCTGGCTTGTCCTTACCACCCTTCTTAAACAGTGGCACCACGGTGGCCAACCTCCAGTCTTCCTGCACCTCACCTGTGACAATCGTTGATACAAATATTTCAGCAAGAGGCCCAGCAATCACTTCTCTAACTTACCACAGAGTTCTTGAATATACCTTTGTTCTCCATAATGAAATCGCCAGACACATGCTCCAAGGGTCCTGTACTTATTTTCACTTTTCATCTTCATTAGTATGCTAACAGAAGCCCTTGCTGTTTGTTTTTATATTTCTTGCCAATTTCCTTTCAAAGTCAATCTCTTTCAAAGTTCATCTCTATTAACCTTTTAATCATCCACTGACAGTGCTTAAAAATACCCCTTCTGTTGACCCACCACCAGTTTTTGCCATTTTGTCTGCCTTAGTTTTCGATTGGTTACACCTTTGTTAACCAGAGGTAGTTTATTCTTTTTTATTTGAGTAAATATCTGCTTAAGGCTGCTCATTTACTGACTTTCCCCTTAGTCTAATTTCTCAACCCACTTTATACAACACCCCCTTTATTCCTCTGTAATTGCCCTTATTTAAGTTGAAGACACTGATTTGAGAGCAAATTGTTCTCTCTCAAACTGGATTTGAAATTCTACCATGTTGTGATCGCTACCCCCTAGAGGCTACTTACTAGAAGATCTCTTATTAACCCTATCTCCTCATCACGCTGTATGGAACAAGCTGCTAGAGGAACTGATGGAGATAGGTGCAATTTTAACATTGAAACAGCTTCTGGATGGCTATATGAATAGGAAGGGTTTAGGAGGATATGGGCCAAATGCTGGCAAATGGGACTTAAGTCAGAGCGAGATGTCTGGTTGATGCAAATGAGTTGGACTGAAGAGGCTGTTTCTGTGCTGCTTGATTCTATGACTCTATAACCACGTCTCTGAGAGTATCATATTCATTTATTTTTCTTGAAGCTGTCAATTTTTATTTACATATTCATTTATGGGATGAGGGCATCTTGTCCTCCCGACTTGCCCCGAGGGCAATTAAGAGCCAAGCACATTGCTGTGGATCTGGAGTTACATGTAGGTCAGACCAGATAAAGATGACAGATTTCTGTCCATAAACGACATCAGTGAACCAGATGGGCTTTTGTCACAATTGACTATGGTTACATGGTCACCATTAAGCAAGCATTTTCTTTGAAGTTCAGATTTCACCATCTGCCAGGGTAGGATTCAAACCCCAGAACTTTAACCTGTATTCTGAGTTATTAGCCCAGTGACATTATTGCCTACCTAAACTCATCAAGCTTTTTGCATATTGCGTTTCAGATAATGTACCTTCAGTTCTGACTTTTTAACCATTATTACTTACTCTGATTCTAATTTCTGCTACAATCTCCTGCTTATGTTTTAGACCCCTTTCCTTTCAATTCAACTCCTCCTTCCACCACTGGTTTAGCACTCTATTAACCCCTGAAGGGACACGAGGTATGGTTGCCAAACAGGCTGACAACACAAGGATTGGTAAGGAAGGAAGTTGCATAGAGGATATGAGGAGGCTACAGAAAGATGTTGATAGATCAATTGAGTGGGCAAGAATATAGCAAATTAAACATAATTCAGGAAAATGTGAAATTGTTCACTTTTGTCATAAAGACTAAAAAACATGTATATTATCTAATTAGTAAGGAATTGCAGCACTCTGAAATGTAGAGAGATCTGTGTTCTTGTACATGAATCATGAACGGTTATAAGCAGGTACAGCAAGTAATTAGGAAAGCTAATAAATGGATTATTTTTCACAAGGAACATATGGTCGTACTGACTTGTGGTTTCAGAAGACATTAATGTGCATGGACCTTAGACATTCATGCAGTGGCAGGAAAAATTAGAGGGAATGTGGACCGTCAAGCATCAAGGCATACAATCTTATGACTGAGATGAGGTGGAATTTCTTCAGTCAGAGGATAGTGAATCTTTGGAAATCGCTAGCCCAGAGGGTTACGGAGGCTCAATCATTGAGTCTTTTCACAATAGAGGTTGATAGATGAAAGATTGTGAAGGATATGGGGATAGCTCACCTAGGTGATATCATAGTAAAAGATCAGTCTTGATTCAGCTGAATGGGAAAGGGCTGAATGGCTTATTCCTAGTTTGTGTTCCTCAGCTCCATTCTAACAGCCAAAACTCCTGTTAAATACGGCTTCTGTGAAATCTCAGTCCTATTAGTATTTTATCCTCCTCTTTCATCAAATACCAGTGAATCTCCTTAAAATTAGGTGAACTAAGTGAGAGTGGAAGTTAATCATTTATGTGATGGAGTCTGTGAAGTGCGTTTTGATATAAAGTTCTTGAATAGTTCATTTTGTCAGTCATCTTCAATCTGTCGGCTCCGTTGGTGACCCTTCACCTATTGCAAACAGTTATCTTTACTTCTGTAGTGAGGTGCTCCGTTTCAATCAACTCCGCAGAAACATTACTGATTGTCTGAGAACTGGAAACTAGAAGAAAAACTAAATTATCCTGAGCCATAAGACATCATTTTGCCATTCTGTCTCCTGGCAAATTCTGAGCTCGGAAACAGAGTACATTAGATTCCAATTAATTGATCAGTTGGAAATCCTTGTACCAAAAAAAAGTTTAATTGAGTATTGCAAAATAGCAAAGATGCAGCTAACTTACCTTTCTCAGTGTATATTGTAACACATCTCTACTTCAATGCATAAAGCAGCTTGAAATACCAGAGTGAGACACCTTTGTGCATTTGCCAATGTTCAAATAAGCCACGTGGGGCTCATCTAAGAAGAAGTGTTGTCAACATTCTTAAACACAACATGTGCCCATCTCCCCTGTGTGCTATTTAAGTAATGGCACAGTAGATATATCTGTTATTCCGATTTACGTAAATAAACTTACACAGCTTTAGGCAACCGATTCTCTGTGGAGGATCAGCATTGGCAAGTGTTCCATCAACAACAATTTGTGTTTATATCGGCTTCTTTAACATAATAAAATGTCCCAAGTCCACTCCAAATAAAAAGACACCAAGCCACATATGGAAATATTAGGACAAATGACCAAATGTTTGGTCAATGAAGTAGTTAAAGGAAGAAACAGAACTAGAGAGATAGAAATATTTAGATAAGTAATTCCAATAATTTAGGGCTGTGAGAGGTTTTCTTTTATTCATGGCATATGGGCATTACTGCTAGCCCAGCTTTAAATACCTATCTTCAGTGTCCAGAGGGCAGTTAAGCATTAATAGCATTGCAGTGGGTCTGGACTCACATGTAGGCCAGACTAGGTAAGGATGGTAAATTTCCATCCCTAAAGGACATTAATGAAATAGATGGCCTTTTACAACCACTAACAGCAGTTACACCGTCACCATTAGGCTAATGCTAGATTTTTATTGGATTCAAATTTCATGACGTGCCAAGATGGGATTCCATCTCACAACCCTAGACCTTTATCCTGGGTTTCTGGAGCACAGTCGCAGAATCACACAATTGTAATGGCATGTTTGGAAAGAGGCTGTTCAGCCCATCATGGGTATTATCTAGTGCCAATCTGCCTTTTCCTCCATATCTCTGCAGTACATTTCCATCCAAATCAGCTCCCAATGCCCTGCTGAAAGCCTCAATGGAACTTGCCTCCAACACATTTCCAGGCAGTTCATTCCATACCTAAACTACTCGCTGTGTGATAAGCTTTTCTCACATCACCCTTGCTTTGTTTGTATGTCACTTTTAATCTGTGCCCTCTCGCCCTTTTTTTCTTTTACAAGCAGGAACAACATCTCCCTGTCAATTCCATCCTGCCCATTCATGATTTTAAAAACCTCCTCTCAGCTTTCTTCTGTCCAAGAAGAACTATCCTAATTTCTTCAATCTATCCTCATTGGGACAGTATGGTGGCTCAGTGGTTAGCATTGCTGCTTCATAGCACCAGGATCCCAGATTCAATCCCAGCCTCAGGTGACTGTCTGTGTGGAGTTTGCACATTCTCTCTGTGTCTGCGTCGGTTTCCTCCCACAGTCCAAAGATGAATTGGCCTTGTTAAAATTGCCCATAGTGTTAGGTGCATTAGTCAGAGGGGGGGGGGGTGGCTTGCTCTTTGGAGGACTTGTTGGGCTGAAGGGCCTGTTTCCACACTGTAGGGAATCTAATCTAAACTGAAATTTCTCATTCCTGGAATCATTTTGTAAATCATTTTTGTGCCCTCTTGTGGTGTAAAATTCCAAGCAGTGGAATGTGGTGAAACGGTTAAAAATTATGTCCCAATACATGTGTGAATCTAACCGGAATGGAGGTGTTGCTTAGTCCCGTGTGAATCTTCTGTTTTTTAGCCTTGCTCTGCTGTTCACATGAATGTTTATATCTGGAAAAGAATAAAAAGCTGGAAAAGTCTCCAGTTCGGTGAGTCTGCTCCGGGGTTACGTTTAACCGCCGAGCGTGGGTTGTTGGCAACCGCTCTACAAGAACTGACGGCTCCCAGTTTTTGCTCCCAGTTTTGGTAACATGTAGAGTGAGTATAAGCCAGACCCGTTGTGGCGACGCTGCGGGGAATAAAATGCCCATATTCTAGCAGACTCGCCTCTTGGTCGTTTGTTCTGTGTCAGACTACTCTCCTACGAACCTGACCTTGAGAATTTTTTAAAACACCTCTTCAATGCGTTTGCATCTTTCCTGTAATTTGGCACTAATAACTGTACACAATGTTCAAGCTGAAGTCTAACAAGTGAAATGTACAAATTCAACATCATCTCCTTGCTCCTATACTCTTTGTCCCTGTTAATAAAGCTGAGGGACACTTTTTTTTAAACTACTCTCTCCATCTATCCTGCCACCTTCAATGATCTGTGAATAAAAGCACCTAGGATCCTCTGCTCCTGCCGCCCATTTACAACTGTACACCGTATTTTGTATTATCTCTCCATGTTCTTGTGACCAAACTGCATCACACCATCCATCACCGCATCTCATCTACCCTTCTCCACCCACTCCACCAACTTGTCAAAATCCTTTTGGGGTTCCACAGCATCCTCCTCACAAGTTACAATCTTCCAAATTGTATATTATTTGCAACTATTGAAACTGTCCCCTGCATGCAAGCTCCTAATCACCATGGCCCCAATATGGTAACTCCATTGCAAACTTTCCTCCATTGGCACTTACACCCTGTTTCCTATAATTTAGTCAATTTTGTGTTCACATTCCTACTCATAGAATCCCTACAGTGTGGAATCAGGCTATTTGGCCCATCAAGTCCATCCCCCTGAAGAGCATCCCACGCAGATGCAAACCCCTATCCGATCCCTGTAACTCTGCATTCCCCATAACTAATCCACCTGCATACCCCTGAATACTCTAGGCAATTTAAAATGGCCAGTCTACCTAACCTGCACATCTTTGAAATGTGGGAGGAAACCGGACCACCCAGAGGAAACCCATACAGACATGGGGAGAATTTGCAAACTATGCACAGACAGTCACCCAAGGATGGAAACAAACCTGGGACCCTGGTGCTGTGAGGCAGCAGTACTAACCACTGAGCCACCATGCTGACCGTACTGTCCCTCTCATACTATGATCTATAACTTTCCTCCCGTCTATTGTGTGGCACTACTGGAAACCTGTACACACCTCATCAACAGTTTTATCCTCATCGACCTTGACAAAAAAACTGCAGCTAGTTAGTTAAACACATTTCCCCTTCAGAAATCTATGCTGACTCTTCATAATCAACCCACCTTTTTATCCACATGATTACCAAATATACCCCAAGTAATTATTTCTAGAAGTTTCCCCACCACCAAAGTTAACTGTCCAACACTAGTCCAATGATATTACCACTGCACTACTGCCCCCTCATGATTCAAACTGAGAATGATCAAGAGGCTAGACGTGGATGAGCAAAGATAACTCGGAGGGCTGGCAAAGATGGTAGAGATTGAGAGAGCAAGAGTCATGGATGGATCTTAAAGAAAGTATAAGAATTTTAAAAAGATGGGTCTACTTCACTGGGAAAATATACGATTCATGGGGGATGGTGACAGCATGGTTATGTGGACAGAACCTCTCCTCAGGATCATAGCCACAGTTGTGGGCAATCTCTGGTTCAATCTCAGATGAAATACTGTGGATGCTGGAAATCTGAACAGAAAATGCGAGAGAAAGAACAGGTCTGGCAGCATCTGTGGAGAGAGAAACAGAGCTCACATTTAGAGTTCAAAAACTCTTCAGAACTGAGTTCAGTTCTGTTCCGTTTTGAAGAAAATGCAGGATGGACCTGAAACCGTTCATCATCAAGCTGGATCAGACAAAGAGAAACCATAGTCCTTTTTTTATGGCATTAGTGTTGAATTCTGGTTAATGTCAGCTCGCCAATATGCTGAAACACTCTGGGACTCAAAGCTTTGAGATTTAGGTTGTTCTTTTAGTATGTTATTGAATGAATGTAGGTCATTTAATGAGCAACTGGATGAATGGTAAATGGGAGGGGAGTAAGGTAAGTGATATAATTAGGTTAGGGGATAGAATAGTAAGTGGGTGAAGATGCAGGGTGCCAAGATGGCAGAGTGGTGGTAGGTAGGTTGGTAGGGAGGCAAGGTCCTAGGGCTGCAGTAGGAGCTGTTCACACAGAGGGCAGATGGATAGGATGTTATGTGGCTAAGTCATGTTTCAGTAGGGGCTGTCAGCTCAGGACAGGGAAAATTCGGGGGTTAGAAAGAAGCACCAGAGGGTCACTGGAGGCTGTTTGTGATGCCCTATCAGGTCATGTTGGGAGCTGGAATGAGAGTCAGAGGGTGAAGGTAGGAGTTGGGTGTTGGAGCATAGTCAAGTTTTGGGGTGGGATTTGGGATGAGTCAGCTGCCAAGTTGTCTGGGTCACTATCCAGGTGATTAAAATGGAACTGCCTAACTGAGGGTCCCAGGGAACTGCAGAACAGCCAATTTGGAAGTTCTTACTTCACAGGGAATTTCCATGGAGACGTTGAGTCAGGACATGCGAGGGGTCCTACATCTCACACATCCTATATCCATTCTCCGAGAAACTGGAGACAGGAAGGTGCAGTCACCGTGTTTCTTTGATCATGTTACCGAGGGTCATCTTGTAGAAGGCCAAGGAGAGATCCATGGCAATCAGAGGTAATGGTTTGGGAGCAGGGAGAGAAGATACTGATGTGGACTCTCTGACTGCAAGTGCTGTCCTGCTCAGCTGGACAACAGTGGAAAGACGTTGGAGGCAGACAGCATGGTCAACCATGTCAAAAGCTGAACATATGAACAAGGAATGAGTAGGCCATTCAGCTCTTCAAGCTTGTTCCATAACTCAACAAGATCATCACTGATCTGTTTTTAATCTCAACTCCACATTCTTGCATATCCCCAATAATCTTTCATCCTCTTGGTCATCAAGAATCCATTGATCTCCACCTTAAACATATTTAAAGATGCTACATCCACGGACTTTGAGGGAAGGGAAATCCAAAGACTCTCAACATATGAGAGAATTCTGTTTTAATCTGTTTTAAATGAGTGACCCTTATTTTTAAACTGTCTGTCCTTGATTATCACACAAGAGGAATCCCTCAGGATCTTATGTTTCAGCCTGTTACTGTGTGCTACACAAACTAGACTGCATCAGATGAGGAGAGCACTGCTTTTGTCACAGTCGCATGGGATGTAATTGTTGACTTTGACAAGATTTACTTCAACTCTCTGGCAGGAAGGGACAAAATTCACGCATGGAGTTTCTGATCAGATGGGCACATGAACTGACAGCACTTTCATGAACTTTGGAGAAGAAAGGGAGGTTGGAGACAGGTGGTGATTTGCAAAATTTTAAGAGTCAAGGGTCAGAGTTTTGAGGAGAGGGTGGACACTGAACACTGCGGAAATTGCACAGCTTGCGTGGTAGCACAAAGAGAAATTGGGTGACCAACGGTTTGATGGGTACAAGGCATTGGGCACAAAAACTGGGTTTCATAGACAAGATACACTCAGAGTGGGCATGATGTGGGATAGGTGGCAATTCAGAGAATGACGTGAACTCAGGGTAAGGTCTGGGTGAGCCTGACAGGAAATCTGGCCCAGTTGGCTCCGAGAGGCAATGGACAGCAAAATGTATCGCTCAACCTTAGTGGCAAAGAAGTGTATGTGCTCCAAGTACTTCTTAGTGGAAATGAAGGTGAAGGAGACATGAGGAGGGGTTTAAGAAGATGATTCGCCGTAGGGATTATCTTTGCATTTCAAAATGATCTTGTAATAGTAAGTAGTTTTAATAGACAAGCATGACAACCAGATCTAGCAATGCACAGCTAAACTATTTGCCCAACGTATTCAGTTCAAGGCTTTGTCCTTTAGACCTGAGGGGGTGGACATGGTGGCTCGATAAGTGGAGTCACTAGGATAAGAATAAAAGTAATAATTTCAGTGAGGATTCACTGGTGAAGCAGTTGATGTGGCTGCAGAGATGTTATGGTGAATGGAAGCTCAAAGGCGAGATGGTTGGGATTTTGGAAGTTTAGTTAAATAGTAATTGGCAAAGAATTGCTTTCTGGATTAGGATGTGGGGACAAAACAGACAGAAATCAGATTGGGAGGGGGAAAGTGGGAATGGGTGGAGAATGTAAACAGAACCAACCAGAGATTTGCGATTGATATGATGGGAGTGAGGTCAAGCTTGTGGTCAAGATCATTGCTTGCAGAATTTACATTGAACAAGATTGCTGTAAGAGGTTTAGGAGCCTGAAGCAACCTTGTGATGATGTCATGGAGCTGCACATCACTGAGTATAAATACCACAGAGTGGGCAGAGTTTGAACACTCAGGAAGAACAAGACAACAGATTACATCAGAGCTTTCCACTCTCAGGAAGACATGCTGAGAGCTCACATGGATCTGAACTCGATAAAGCAGGCAAGATCAAGAGGGAATAGCAGGGGGTGGGATGAATCCATAGGAAAGGAAGCACAATGGACGAGATGAAGTCTGAAATCACAATGATGAGGAATTGCTCAATATAGAAGAAGCTTGGTCAGAAGATATTTGTGCTTAGAGACTGAGGATGTAAATGAGAGGAGAGTTGGTGTGGAACAAGATGGGATGCTGAAAGGAGGAAAATATTCCAGTTGAGTAAGGAGACAGGCCAAGGTCTGACTGTAATGACCGTCATGATGGGTGAGCGCGGTAAGTAATAGAAGTATTGCCAAGCAGGGAGGTTTTATTTTACCAATGGACAGAATATTATAAAATATTATAAGCTGCATCACAGGGTGGTATGGCAACTATTCTTCCAAAGACCATGAGAAACTATAGAGAGTCGTGAACACAGAAACCAGTCTTCCACTCATCTATACTTCCTGCTGCTTCGGGAAAGCAACAAACATAATCAAAGACCCCTCACACCCCCATTACACTCTCTTTCACCCTCTTCCATCAGGCAGACGACAAAGAAGTTTGAATACAGGTACAAAGAGATTCAAGAACAGTTATCAGATTTTTGAAAGGACCTCTCAAGTGTTAATTCTGATCTCTCTCTCTGCACTTTCTATGCGGTTGTATTGTGCACTCTATTCTGCTTTTCTGAGCTTAAAAATGTGTTGCTGGAAAAGCGCAGCAGGTCAGGCAGCACAAGCAAAACAACACTTTTCACTGTATCTTGCTATATGTGACAACAATAAATCAATCAGAAGAAAAACATCAATTTCTTATTATAAGTCCTATTTAATTATAGCATTGCAAGAGAATGCCTTACCAGCCACTTTGTAATTCATCCAACAGTATATCCAACATTCAGAGTTTGGAAAGATGTTCCTCAAACCGTTTTGAAAGTCATGGGGATGATGGTACAATTGTGATCTTGCCAGCTTCTCAATTCCATCGCTGAGCCTCCTGAAATCTGCAATATGGACACACACTTGTAACAAAAAAAAGTTTCCTTTGCTCTCCTTTATCCCACTTCTATCTGTTTATCCAAAAAGAGTGATCCCAAGCAGTCAGAGTGCCTCAGGATTCCTAGGACATGGTTGTAGTGAAGCAATGTGGATTATAAACCAGTGCAGGAGCACTCCTGGTCTCTCAGACCCACAGGGAACATTTTCAAAAAGACGCTGATTTCTGTCGGGCTCTCCTGATGTTGATGCATGTGTGTGTGTGTGCGTGTGTGTGTGTGTGAGAGAGTGAGTGAATGGGAATGGCAAGGTGTGTGTGTGTGAGAGAGAGAGAGACTGAGTGAGTGGGAATGGCAAGGATGTGTGTGTGTCATGCCTCTGTAAATCACATGGCAAGGGGTCAAAATCGAATTGCAGTCCGAATGAACTAATTGGACCTCAGCTTCTACATTGCAGTATGCTACCAATTATACTCATAGATTAACCGCAATGTGCTTTGTAGCATAAACAGGATGTAGATTCAGGACACTCACTGACATTATTTCCCTCTTTATTGTTGAATCATAGAATTGTTATGGCACAGGAGGTGGCCATTCAGCCCATTGTGTCACAACCCGTTCCTCTAATAAGCTATTTACTTCCTGCTGTTCAACTGTCTTCACTCTGCAATGTGAAACAGGGAGTAGTCGAATGCAGTGGGATCTGAACACGGTCCAGGCTTTCATTCTTCTTTTACAATGGAAATTATAAATCCTTGCATTTTTTTTCCAAGTTTTGTTAGCCCAAAGAAACAGCAGAATGATTTGGAAAAGAATATTTTAAAATGACTAAGGCATGTATCCAGACTCTTTCTGTTGAACCAGGAGTGTAGACCATAGAGGTAGATACAAGATTCAGGACACTCACTTACGTTAATTCCATGTATATTGTTGAATCACAGAGGTAGATATAAGGGGTGGCTTGTTTACTGAATGATTAGCACTGCTGCCTCACAGCACCAGGGACTTGGGTTCAATTCCAGCTTCGAGTGACTGTCTGTGTGAAGTTTGTACATTCTCCCCGTGTCTGCGTGGGTTTCCTCCGGGTGCTCCGGTTTCATCCTACAGTCCAAAGATGTGCAGGTCAGGTGAATTGGCCATGCTAAATTGCCCATAGTGTTAGGTGCATTAGTCAGGGGTAAATAGAGGGTCGGGGAATGGGTCTGGTTTGGTTACTCTTTGGAGGGTCGATGTGGACTTGTTGGGCCAAAGGGCCTGTTTCCATACTGTAGGTAATCTAATCTAAAAAAAAACTCAATACAGAAAGGTTTAGAACAGAAAACATAAGTGTCATTTTTACACAGAAGGTTGCAAGGATGTGCAATACATCACCATTGTGGATGATTGAAGCAGAAATCAGGTCAAAACTTGATCAGATGAGGAAAGAAAAAGGCTCCTACCATCTTACCAGACCATAGGGACAGCAATGACTGGCAGTATTTAACCTGAGGGTCACCACACCTCAGGTAAGGAAGGAGGCTGGGAATGAGAGCCACAGGTGCCACATAGGTGCCACAGCCTGGGCAGGAATTGAATCCATGCTGTGAGCATCACTCCATGTAACCAACAGGCTGTCTGGTTGAGTGAGCTAACTAACCCCATAAGGGGACTCAGAAACTGAGCTAGTCACAGGATTAAGACTACTGCCTATGGAGGATAAATACCAACTCAGACAGTAGAAGACATTATTCTATCAACTGGTTCATTGGAAATTCTAAATATTATGCCATAATTTCCTTTCTAGCAAAGTTGCGACTCTTGAGGTAAAATTTTTTATCTGCTGGTACCTCACTCAGTGCATCATATTTCATGGATCAGACCCAAGCAGTGCATGTTGAAAGGCCATCCAATTACTTGGGCCACATAGTGAAGTGGATATATGCTCTTACGCCAATGTTTTAAAAATAAACTTTCTAATAGGAGCATAAAACAGTTGGAACAATGGCTAATATTCTCCCTGGGAAATGAAAGAAATGTTACAGAATTTTTAATGCAGACCAAAAAGGGCTTAAATTAACTACCTCACAAACATGACTATGCAAATTTATATTTATTCCTCAAAAATTAACAGATTAAGAAGGAAGAACTATTCGAGGTCTCTTCTGTCATTCATAGAGTACACAGAGAGGGAATGTAGCAATGAGGGGTGGCACAGTGGCTAACACTGCTGTCTCACAGCACCAGGGACCCAGGTTCAATTCCAGCTTTGGGTGACTGTCCGTGTGGAGTTTGCATGTTCTCTTTGTATCCATGTGGGTTTCCTCTTATGGTCTAAAGATGTATAAATGAGGTGGATTGGTCATGGGAAATTGCCCTGTTGTGTGCAGGTTAGCCATGGTAGATGTGCACTTATAGGGTAGGGGGAGGCTGGGTCTGGGATGATCTTTGGAGAGTTGGTGCAGACTTGATAGGGATTAGAGAAGGATGTTGAGGCAGTTTAGAGGCAGAGGCAGTTTATTTGCAATTCATTATGGGACAGTGACATCGATGGATTCACTGTGGACCTTGTCGATATGACAAAAAAATTTAGTCACCACCTAGACACTCTGGATGTCACCTCAAGGTCAGGACTGGACGCATCTAGGATCAAGCATATTCAGATTTTTTCCAATCTTAAAGATCCATTGAGATGGCAGGTGGGATCCTGTGCTGGGGCTCATTTGCTCCAATTGTATTTCTTTTCTTTTGTTTTCTCTTGCATTTTTTCTTTACTTTATACTTACTTCCCTTTACTACCATAGACGGCGGTGATGAATCCCAGTGTGGAACATGTGCGCCCAGCATGGACCTTGTGGTGGCGGTGAGTGGACTCTTGTTTACTTTGCTGGAGAGTGCACAGGATCTGGCATTGGAATGAGCCGCTGCTACATTGGCAATGGCAAGGTAAGATGGCACCGGAGGATTGGTGACTTTGTCAGTCGTTGGGACCGGCGCAGGTGGCAGTGAAGTGGTGATGGAAGGGCATTGTGACAACATTGACGAGATTGTCCCAGCGGCGAGAGATGTGACTCTGACGTTGGCAGGTACAGTGCAGGTGGTGACGGAGGAGAATTGACCCAGCAGTGAAAGATGGCGCCTGAAGAGTGGCAACTTCAATGTTAGTTGGGTTCAGTGTAAATGATGGTGAGGCGCTGGAGGAGGGATGGTAGCTTAGATATCATTAATAATGAGCTGGCTCAGGATTGATGGACTCAATTTAAGCTCTACCCTTCTATTTTTTTTCTTGTTCTTAAAACTTTTCAAAATGGCACCAAATTGTGGCAACAGTAGAAAAATTTTTCAATTTTTTTACTGTTTCCAGACTACATAAATCAATATCTGGTGCTGTTTTGCAGGCATTCTGGTCACTTCTCAGGGGATGGTGGAACTCCATTGCAAAACCCTTTTTGTCTATAAACCAAGGATGTCCAGTTTGAAAACATCTACCACATGGTCTAGTTTGTTGTGCCATTGGATCTTGTATTTGGTGGTACTAACTCTGCTTTATATCAGTAAATACATCCTTCTTGCTCTTTTTTTTAAACAGAACACAATGATGAACCTTCTTATGTAGCAGTCACTGGTACACAGTGGTCAATTATACAATACTAAGCAAGCTTTTTGGTAATAGTTCAGAGGAAAAATATTTAGGATAATTTATATGAGTGTGGGGATCACATATTCAATCCTTTTTCATCTGCCATGTGCTTTATTGGCCATTGATGTATTAAAATGATTGCAAGTTATTTGGGTTTTATGAAGACTCTCTCTGCAGTAAAATATCTTGAGAGATGCACATCCGTAGCTCCTTAAAACTGGCAACAAGTAGAGAAGGTGATTAAGAAGGCATGTGGCATGCCTACCTTCATTGGTCGGGGCACTGAGTAAAGAAGTTGGCAAATGATTTGCAACTGTATAAAACTTTAGTTAGGGCACATTTTGATTATTATGTGCAGCGCTGGTCACCACGCTGTCGGAAGGATGTTGAGGCTTCGGAGAGGATGCAAAAGAGGTTTCTTGGGAGTTTGCCTGGATTGGAGTGCGTTAGCTATAAGCAGAGGTTAGGCAAACTTAAATTGTTTATTCTATAGCTTTGGAGGCTGAAGAGGCGACCTCATAGAAGTATAAGAAGCATGGATAGAGTGGATAGTCAGAGGCATTATCGCAGGGTGGAAATATCAAACACTAGGTGGCCTAGGTATAAGGTAAGAGGGGAAACTCAAGGAGATGCGCAAGGCAAGTTCTTTTTTCAGAGTGGTACGTGCCTTGCACTGCCTGGGGAGGTGGTAGAAGTAGAGACAATAGCAATGTTTCAAAGGCATTTAGACAGACACATGAGCAGGCAGGGAATAGATGGAGCATGTGCAGGCAGATGGCATTAGTTTAGAAAGGCAGCACGGTTAGAGCAGACATGGTGGGCCGAAGGGCCTCTTCCCATGCTGTACTGTTCGATGTTGTCAATAAAATATGGTTCTTCTCACAACCCTCAAAGGATTTCCCAAAGTGCTTTGCAACCAATGTTGTAATGTAGCCAGCCCCGCAAAGTTTTGCACAGCAAGGTCCCAAATACAGCGGAGAGCAAAGGCCCTTCAGCTCATTGTATCCATGCCTGTCAAATACATCCATTTAACTATTTTATTCCCATTTTACTGCCAGGGCCATGTGTGCCTTGACATTGCAAATGCACAACAAAATACAACAAATTTCTATTAACTGGCACCTATGGGACCAGGAGTGAGCTGGTTCATCAAGAGGACCACATAATTAATGTAAAAACACACAAAGTAATAGAAACATAATTCAGGGGTTAGACACATTGCTGTTACATCTTAATTGTAGCATAACTCACTTAAATAACAATATAACTTTGCCTTAAATGGAACTTACCAGCAGACAGCCTTTTTGTTCGCACCTTCAGTTGACTACTCAGACATCACTGAGATCGTGATAATATGAAAGCTTTTGATATTTCAGGTTGGAACGAGGGCCAAGTGGATCTCATTGACTATGAGTTCCTTGAATGGGGCTGTTAACCTGGGCCAACCAGGGAACCCTTGCTAACAGATATAAACAAGGGATTCAGAGAGTCTCCTTATCCTAGGGACTGGCTCTGAGCTGGCTGGTCAGAACTCATGGACTGTGCATGTTTAAATAAAGGGTAACTTAATGACGGAATACCGGGTTCTGTAGTTATTTCACAGGTATATAATTTTTGTCGATTTATTGAGAGTGCCTGTTCGTAATATGCCAGATAAAACCAACTTTGATGTAATTCTGACATGTTACAAAGGTTTCTGCCTCTACCAGCCTGACAACTAGTGAATTTCAGATTCCCACCATCCTCAGAAAGAAAATGGTTTTCCTCACATTTCCTCGAAACCATATGCCCCAAATATTTGCCAAACAGGCAGAGGGAGGGACTCTTGCTCTTTTTTCATAAAGATTGGCCATAGAAGATTTTAGCTGAAAATGTGTTGCTGGAAAAGTGCAGCAGGTCAGGCAGCAGCCAAGGAACAGGAGAATCGACGTTTTGGGCATAAGCCCTTCTTCAGGCTTATGCCCGAAACGTCGATTCTCCTGCTCCTTGGATGCTGCCTGACCTGCTGCGCTTTTCCAGCAACACATTTTCAGCTCTGATCTCCAGCATCTGCAGCCCTCACTTTCTCCTCATAGAAGATTTTATACAAACATGAGGAGCCAAACAGGAGCTTGCACCACTAAAAAGTGCACCACTATCAACAGTGAAGCACACTTATCCAGGTAAGTTAGCATGAAATAATAGCTGAATCATTGTGGTCAATGTTTATATATATATATATATATATATATATATATAATATATATATTTGCAGTTTCCTTGCATATGTTGAGAACAATTTGCTGCAATTGTTTTGCTCCAGTCTCTCATGCGTAACAAGTTCTGCATTAAATCAAAGTCCTTTTTATCGTTCAAAACTCAAGTGAATTTAACCTCAAGAATGGATGAAAATACTCCTCAAGGCAGGTTAACAAGTGAGTAATGAACTTTCAAGAGTAGTGCAAAAGATTCCCTTGGAAAATCTCATTTCCCCCCTTCCATCTAATTAAAAATCAGCTTGCAAGACAGCCACTGTATTTTAAAGATTTTATTTTCAAGTATAAACTTCTTTGAAACACTTTACATAAATTAACATCTTTTGAGACTAGTATCTGATGAACAGTAAATTGGAATTCATATAAAAACTCCATAAGGTACTGGTCTCACACACTTTACAAAAAAGAAAAAAAAATTTCCTTTGCTTTGCTGTGAGGGTGATCTTGTACGTTTGTGTAACTTCCCAAGGCAAATCCCATGGCATTGCAAAAATTAAGAAGAGCAACTGTCTCTTGTTGTCAGAGTCAACACTACTTTGCACAAATTGTCATTGTATAAAGCAGCACAGTTGAAAACAGGAGGAGGCCCTCCACTCCACAATACAGTGATGAAACTGTTGAGTTTGTTCTGTGCCACAGGTCCAATGTGTTTACAGCAGTTACTGTGAAGAAAGAGTAAGACTATTTCTGGTAAGCAAAGATTACTCATGTCATAATACACAGTTTCTGTATCCGGACACTGATTCTAATGCTTATTACAGTGTTTCTTAAACAACAGAAAACAGTCAACAGATTTGGCCAAGTACAAAACAGTTAAGCTTTCCTTTTTACATGTTAGTCCAACCTTGTGTCTGAGTGTAGTGTCAATCAACTGTAAACAATTAATTTTTGAAGCAGTTGACAATCCTGTTTATCAAGGGTGATTTGAAGTTTCTGTTTGTAGGAACCACGTTGCTCCACCTTTGTAGGCTCCAGCCGAGTAGGAAAAGAAAAGAGTTCCACCAAGTTCAACAGCTCTAGGAAAGAACATGTGCTACAAATAGATCTGGACAGAAGTCTATCTCAAGGTTCAGTTACATTTCAGTTTCCTCAGTTAACCATGTGTTAACAAAGGGCAGCAAAACTAATATTCTGTTCTCCCAGAAAAAGAAGACAGTGTTAAGTTTATCTCTTTGGCAGCCACCAACTAGCCTGTGTGTTACCTCTTTCCTATTTCGTTCTGTCTTAAGAACTGAATATTGTTTGCACTGTCTGCTAGCTCTGGATATTGCTCCACAGAGAGTACATAGTACCCATCATATCCTTGCACCTTGGCAGCGCTCAGCAGCTGTCGCTTCTCTCCTTCTGTCCATAATCTGATTCCTTCCTCGCCATCTCTCACTCTCTGCTGTTCTCTGGTCCAAGCACTCACCAGTGCTCTCTGCCTGGCCTGTTCCAGTATCCGAACCTTCTCCTCATCCAGGGTCGTCCCGTAGCGAACGTGGAGGGACAAAGCGCTGTACTGTATTTCGACATCGGCAAACCTTCGAGTCCTGCCACTCACCACAGCCGTGGACTGGGAAACAGTGATGTTGATACCATTCTCTAATGCCTTGCGTCCGCTGGTCAGCCGCAGAGTGCCAAGGTCAGTTTCAGGTGAAGCAGTTTTGATGAAATAGTGAGTGTCCTTGCCTTCGATTGTATAATGCAAGTTGTCCAAGTAGTACGCTCCATTTAGCACGGCCGCAACTTTAATGCAATCTTCGTTTGCAATGTTGAGCACATTGGTTGTCACTTTTCCTTGATTCAATGCAAGCATGACCCCCTTGCCAACCAGAGACTTGACCGTTCCAAACCAGAGCCATGGCTTCTGTCCACTGGCTTGGTGTTTGCCTGTCTGAATTTCTGGCATTTTCCCCAGGCCCATGAAAGCCTTTGCTTGTCTTGCTATGGTTTGTTGTACTCCAGAAAAAAACTAGAAACAAGTACAAAAAAAAATTCAAGTATTAGTTTTGAGTGCAGATAAAATCCTTTTGCACACTGAAACAAAACACAATAGATAAACTACCCTTTTTTCTTGTAAAACATTGTTTTTCCTATTTAATGTATGAGGGAAGTATAATGCCAAGATGTATCTCCAAACACAAATACAGCTCTAAAGTAACATCAATACCATGTGTAAATGTAAATCAATGGGGAGATTTGAGGTCATCCCATTTGGACTTAAGAAGGATAGATCAAATTATTTTCTGAACAGTGACAAGCCAGCAATTCGGAGCAGAAGAAAGATGAGGGCACCATGTATCAACATTACAAAGAACTGAAGGACAGGTACAGTAGATAATGTAAAAGGCTAATGGGTGGATGGCCGTTATTCATATACAAAACTGTGCGACAGTTGTCAGAAGCCCTACTCTAGAGTAATGAGTTCAGTTCTAAAAATTTCACCCGAGGAAGGATGAAATGGTCTTATAGGGGTGGTGGTGCAGACTTAACAAAATCTGGGACTGAAGATTTAAATTAAGAGGATTGGTTGCAGCAGATGTAATGTATGCAATTTCTAAAAGGCAATCGGTCAGGCACTGCTCATAAAGTCTTACTTAACAAAGTAAGAGTCCATGGTACCGAGGGTAGAATATTTGCATGGATTGTGGATTGTCCAATTAATAGAAGACAGATAAGTGGAACATTTTCAGTAATAGCAATGTGTAATGAAGGGAGGGCCACAGAGAGCAGTGCCACAATTCTTTACAATATATATTAATGACTTAGCTAAGGGAAGTTACTGTACTATTGCCCAGTTTGCAGATGACACAAAAGTAATTGGGACGGCAAGTGGTGGAGATGACTTGGATAGTCTGCACGGGGACACATTAAATGAGTGAACAAAAACTTGGCAGATTGAATTTAATGAGGGTAAACGTGAGGTTATGCACTTTGTTAGACAGAATAGGTGAACTGAATATTATTTAAAGGAGAAACAGTACAGAGGGATTTAGGGGATCACTGGGCAAGAATCATAAAAGGTAGCATCCAAGTTCAGCAAATAATGTTGGGCTTCATTTCAAAGGCAATGGAACAAATAAAAGAAAACTACACAAGGCACTAATTGGATCACAGCTGGAATACTGTGGACAGCTTTAGGTCCTTGACATCGGAGGCACTCCAGAGAAACTTCACCAGGTTGATCCTGGGTCTGGAGTGGATTTTCTTATGAGGAGCGATTGAGCAGGCTGGGCCTGTACACATTTGTGTTTGGGAGAATATAAGATTCTTAGCAGGCTTTCCAGGGTGCATACAGAGATGTTATTTCCCCCCATACTGGGAGAGTCTAGGACCAGAGGGCATAAACTCAGAGCAAAGGGTCACCCAGTTAGGACAGAGATGAGGAAGAATTTCTTCTCTCAGTAAGTCTGTGGAATTCTTTACTTCCATCAAACATTTCATTTTGAGAGGAATGATAAAAGGCAGAGACACGAAAGAAGCCCTAGTTTCCATCTGCAAACAATATTACGATCAATAAATCAATCAACCAGTGGAAAATAGCGGCAAATAAAATCCTTTCTAAATAGGCGGCATGCTTTATAAAAGACCAATTAAAACAATTTAACATCTGTTTTGTCAGTTGCAGTGCTGTATTATTTAATTAAATGAAAGACAAATTATGGTAGTTTCAAACTATTAAACAACGTGCCTGCAACTAATTTAGTTTTGATCATGAGATAAATCTTTCACAACATGAAGTATCAGCAGTTTACCTCTGACCATCAAGGACAATAATCTGCAATGTTAAGGAAACAATTCCTCAATGACTACTGCAAAGATTCCACTGGCTTAGAGTAGCACATCAACTGTGTGTGTGTGTGTGTGTTGAGTTTATGTCTGATCTGAACTAATAGGATGGGATTGAAGTCCACCATGTGTACCTAGCCGACTGTGAAACTGGGATAACGGCAGGTAAATCCAGGTCAATAGTGAGGCAGGTTTCATTGTTCAAACTTTCTCTCATTGTGGGAGGGAGAAATGATAAAGATCTAACCTCATAGGCAAAAAAAACAGGTTTGTCATATCTAATTAAGCCTTTGTTTTTCCACAAAATACCTTTCTACCAGTACTTGAAGTTGTTTCTTCTTGATAGTCAATAACTAGCACCATTTCACAATAGTTTTGTGTTATTTTTCAATTATTAATGGTTAAGCAAGCAAGGAATTAAAATGCATTCTGTTTGAGTGCAGTTAGTTGTCAACAATTTCTGTAAGGAAGCAAATCAAGGGTTTATAGTTTTATGTTTCAAACTAATGTAAACTTACACTTATGTATGTGGGAATGTTTTCACTAAAAGGCTTTTCACCCAGATAAATAGCTATGCTTTAAAATGGTTTAGTTTTGTAACTTCAAGGTGTTGGAGAAAAAAAAGAAGTCCATATGGCCTTTGGAAACTATAGTTTTTAGATAACAACTGTTATTGTGGAGTCACATAGTGTCCTTTTAGTTCAAGGCTATTGATCGATTTTAGAAGAAATCGTGACATTTGGAATGATTGTTAATTACTGGGAGGTAGACTCTAACAAGACACATAAATTGCTCACTGATGCCACCTTGGCTTGTTAAAGATCTGGGGAATTGGTAAGCTAAGAGGAAAAAAAGGTGATTACAAAACGATTGGCACATCAAAGAATGAACAGGAGAGAGCAAGAATTGATTCATTAAGATGACGATTATTTTTAAAGAAACCAGTCAGGAGTTGGGCAGACATTATCTAGCCAATCCAAGAGTGACCATGGGCTGTTCTTGTATGAGAATGCTAAGGTGCCTCTTGAGTGCTTTTGTGGAAACAGTGGTAATGCCTCTATCTCTAGCCAGGTGACCTGTGTTCAAACTCAATCTGCTCCAAGGATGTGCAATAACATCTTTGAACAGGTTGATTAAAAACTATCTTCAAGGAGTGACTACGATTAGGAAGTGGTGATTCTTCGTGGTTTGATAGGCAAGGAAGGAAGAATGAAAAGAGGATGGAACTTATATCAGATAGGATAAGATAAGAGACAAGTACCTAGTCAACTAATGGGATGAACTGGCATCCTGAAGTAGATGAATGAAAACAACAACCCTTATTATGAATTATTTCTTCTGCATTTGTTCTGATAAACTTACTAAGTTCTGTAAACATTGTGAAAACATGTTTCTATATGAAATGGCTCTTGTAACTAATCAGAACTAGTAAATGCACATTTGCTCATGCTAACTCCTTTTCTAATTATAATTGATATAAGTCTTACAATTAAATTTAAAGTGAACCCCAAAATCTTAGATAGGGGAGGTGCTGATGACTGTATGTCTGCTTAAGCAGCTGAGTTATTGCCCTATCAACACCATGACATTAACTCTGCCCTCAGATGGCAAAGGTTTGTTTGCTTTTCAATATTTTGTCATTGGCCGAAAGTGTTGATGAATCTTACCGGTTCATCGTCCCATTCTTGACTCTTTATAAGTTCATATGAAGGTTCTTCCAGGCCCTGCTTGGGTACAGGAAAACCAGGAATAACATTGTGGAGTTGGAACCCAAACATCAGTAGCCAACTGTTGATATCTGTGGGGACAACATAATATTGACAAGGAGAATACAACAAAGGTATCAGACACTTTCAGAACAGATGGAGTCCACAGTACAAACAGGATGTATGTTATATTGTGATACACACTTGACACACTAGCAGTTTTGAAGTAATAAAACTCTTGTATTATGTAAAAGTTCCAAAAAGAATACTTATTCACAATCATCTTTTCTGTCAGGCTGCTATGTGTGGCAGTGGACAGAGGGCACTGCATGGGGTTGGGGGTATGTAGCAGTGGTGGGGAGGGTGGTATACTGTACAGTCAGGGGTGTGGGGGTGTTGGGGCATTAGAAATGTTTACCAGGGGAGATGTCAGGGTGATTCTTTGTATCTGATTGAACACCAATACGCAGTCCTTTCAGCTAGCATTTCTCTTCCTCTTCCGTTTCTGCTCATCTTTCCTATCTTGAAGGCACTCACTCTCTCACTACTGTTGTCAAGTGGGGGGAACTGGGAGCTGCTTACTTATATTCCCAAATTCTTGAAATCACACCTGGTCTCACTGGATATATATACATAGAGACTGGAGAAGGAAATCAAACCAATTACTCTCTTCTACATGAGAACAATTCAGCCAATTGCAACGATACAATGATATGTTTAGA
Source organism: Chiloscyllium plagiosum (assembly GCF_004010195.1). Taxonomy (NCBI): domain Eukaryota; kingdom Metazoa; phylum Chordata; class Chondrichthyes; order Orectolobiformes; family Hemiscylliidae; genus Chiloscyllium; species Chiloscyllium plagiosum. Next base: position 23,567,904 of record NC_057711.1, on the reverse strand, counting down.
ACATAGAACATAGAACATAGAAGAATACAGCGCAGTACAGGCCCTTCGGCCCTCGATGTTGCGCCGATCCAAGCCCACCTAACCTACACTAGCCCACTATCCTCCATATGCCTATCCAATGCCCGCTTAAATGCCCATAATGAGGGAGAGTCCACCACTGCTACTGGCAGGGCATTCCATGAACTCACGACACGCTGAGTAAAGAATCTACCCCTAACATCTGTCCTATACCGACCACCCCTTAATTTAAAGCTATGCCCCCTCATAATAGCTGACTCCATACGTGAGGAACTTGTTAAATGTGTTCAAGAAAGTTTTCTTTATCAAGATGAAGACGTCATACTAGGCAAGGAGTAAACCTGACCTCTTGAGAAATAAGGCAGATTGGAGTGTTATTGGGGAAGCTCTTTGGGACTAATAATCATAATTCTATTAGTTTTAAAATAGTTATGGAAAAGGATAGGCCTTATATAAAAATTAAATTTCTTAATTGGATTAAGGCAAATTTTGAAGGCACGACACAAATAGTCTTTCGCAGGTAAAAGAATGGCTGGTAAGTGGGAGGCTTTCAAAAGTGAGATAATAAGAGTTCAGAGGCGTTACCTTATATGTCTGACTTAGAGGAAAGGGTAAGGCTAGTAAGAGTCAGGAACAATGGATAAAAATATTGAGACTCTGGCCAAAAATAGGAAGGAGGTATGTTAGGTATAAACAACTGAGATCAAATTATTCTCTTGCAGTGTATAAGGGGAGTAAGGACATTCTTAAGTGGGAAATCAGGAGGGCAAAAAATGGAGTTCGAGATGGTCTTGGCAGATTAGATTAAGGAGAATCCAAAAGAGCAAAGAGCAACTGGGAAGAGAATAGAGCCACTTTAAATCAATGAGGTCATCAATGTGTGGAACTACAAGAGATGGGAGAAATACAAAATAAATATTTCACATCAGTTTTTAATGTGGAGAAAGATAGGGAGGCTAGGCAACTCAGGGAAATCAGTATTGATATCTTGAAAACAGACAACATCACAGAAGAGGAGGTACTGGAGATCTTAAAAAAGATAAAGGTGGATAAATCTCTGGGACTTGATCAAGTGTATCCCAGGACATTGTGGAAAGTTGGGGAAGAAACTGTGTGGCCCCTAGCAGATATATTTGCATCAGCTATAGCCACACTTGAGAGGCTGAAGGACTGGAGGGTGGCTAATGGTGTGTCTTTATTTTTAAAAGGCTCTAAGGAGAAGCCTGGGAACTATTAATCAGTGAGTCTGATGTCAGTGATGGGTAAGTTGTTGGAGGGGATTCCAAGAGTTAGGATTTACGTGCATTTGGAGAGACAAGGACTGATTTGGAATTGTCAGTGAGGCTTTGTTGATGGGAAATTGTGTCTCATGAACTTGATTGAGTTGTTTTGAGTATGTAATCAAAAAGATTGATGAGGGCAGAGTGGCAGACGTTGTCTACATGGACTTTAATACTGCCTTTGACAAG
>NC_057711.1:23494145-23564574 GCF_004010195.1 Chiloscyllium plagiosum | reverse complement strand
CCCCCCCCAGAGCACTAGCAAACCTCCCACCAAGGGTACTGGTGCCCCTCAGGTTCAGGTGCAGACCATCCTGTTTATAGGAGGTCCCACCTCTATAGAAAGAACCCCAGTTATCCAGATACCGGAATCCCTCCCTCCTGCACCATCCCTGTAGCCACGCATTTAACTGTTCTCTCTCCCTATTCCTCGACTCTCTATCACGTAGCACGGGTAACAAACCAGAGACAACAACTCGGTTTAATACAATTCTGCAGTGAAGCCAGTGTAGTCGATATTTATATTATTTTGTTTGGATCTTGTAGTGATCCATGGTTTAAACAAATCCACCATTATAAGTGAAACATCGATAAATGCTTTAATACCGTCAATAAACTATTGAAAATTAACCTGCCTGGATGCATAGCTCTTAGTAAAGTATTCTTTATGAATAGATTCAACTGCATTCTAACATGTTCAGAAAGTTTTCTTGTCAACTGATTAAGGTGTCATTCCCCACACCTACACTCTCAGTGGAAAGAAACAACCTCTGACATCTCTCCTAAACCTTCCTCCAATCACCTTAAAATCATGCCCCCTCATGATAGCCATTTCGCTCTGGGAAAATGTCTCTGGCTATCCACCCTATCTATGCCTCTCATCTCATCATCTTGTACACCTCCATCAAGTCACCTCTCATCCTTCTTTGCTCCAATGAGAAAAGCCCTAGCCTCCTCAACCTTTCTTCATAAAACATGTCTTCCTGTCCAGGCAGCATCATGGTAAATCTCCTCTGCACTCTCTCTAAAGCTTCTACATCCTTCCTATAATGAGAAGACCAGAACTGAACACAACATTCCAAGTGTGGTCTAACTAGGGCTTTATAGAGCTGCAGCATTACCTCACAGCTCTTAAACTCAATCCCGCTGCAAAAGAAAGCCAACACACCATATGCCTTCTTAACAACCCTAACAACTTGGGTGACAACTTTGAGGGATCTATGGATGTGGACCCCAAGATCCCTCTGTTCCTCCACACCAAAATACCTGCCTTTAATCTTGTAATCTGCATTCAAATTTGACCTTCTAAAATTAATCACCTAACACTTTTCCAGGTTGAACTCCATCTGCCACTTCTCAGCCTAGCTCTGCATCCTGTCAATGTCCCGTTGCAACAGTCCTCAACACCATTCACCACTCCACCAAACTTCGTGTCATCAGCAAACTTACTAACCCACCTTTCCACTTCCTCATCAAAGAGCAGAAGTCCCAGAACAGATCCCTGCGGAACACGACTGGTCACCGAGTTCCAGGCTAAATACTTTCCATCTAATACCAACCTCTGTCTTCTATGGGCCGGCCAATTCGTAATCCAGACAGCCAAATTTCCATATATCCTTACTTTCCTCCTTACTTTCTGAATGAGCTTACCATAAGGAACCTTATCAAACGCCTTGCTAAAAGCCAGGTACACCACATCCACTGTTTGACCTTCAGTGTGTTTTGTCACATCCTCAAAGAATTTAATAAGGCTTCTGAGGCATGACCTGCCCCTCACAAAGCAATGCTGACAATCTCCAATTAAACAATGCTTTTTCAAATAATCATAAATCCTGTCTCTCAGAATCCTCTCCAATAATTGTCCATCACCGACATAAGACTGACTGGTCTGTAATTCTAAGGGTTATCTCTATTCCCATTCTTGAACATTTGCCACCCTCCAATCATCTGGTACAACTCCAGTGGAAAGTGAGGACGCCAAGATCATCGCCAAAGGCGCAGCAATCTCTTCCCAAACTCTCCGTAGTAACCTTGAGTATATCCTGTCTGGCCCAGGGGACTTATCTATCCCCATGTTTTTCAAAAATTTCCAGCACATCCTCCTTCTTAACATCAGCCTGTTCAAGCATATCAGCTTGTTGCATGCTGTCTTCACAAAACGACAGTGTCCCTCTCAGTAGTGAATACTGAAGCAAAGTATCCATTCAAGACCTTCCCTTATTCCTCTGATTCCAGGCACAAGTTCCCTCCACTATCCCTGATCGGCCCTACCCTCACTCTGGCCATCCTTTTGTTCCTCACATAAATGTAGAACACCTTGGGATATCTGAGACATTTTCTTTATACTCTTCTGTGAAGACAGGGATGATGTAACTGTTAAGTTTCTATGCCATTTTCTTAATCTCCACTCTCAGTTATTCTGTAATGAGTCCACATTTATCTTAACTAACCATTTACTTTTCACAAATCTCAAGAAGGTTTAGCAGTCAAACTTTATGTTCCACCTGATTTGCGTTCATATCCTCTTTGACCTTCCTTAATCAGTTTTGTGATCCTCATTTGCTGGATACTATATTGTTCCCAATCCTCAAGCTTCACACTTTTCTTGACATCCTTATATTCCTTTGATCTACTGCAATCTTTTAAGTTCCTTCCTTGACCACAGTTGATTTCCTTTTCCCTTTGGGTGTTTATGCCTGAGAGGTATCTATTCTGGTGTAAAGTATTTCAATAAACAATAACCATTATCTGTCTACTGTCAAATCTTTTAGTGCACTTTTCCAATTCATCGTAGCCAACTTACCCGTCAGATTGCCATAATTATCTTTCTTTTGGTTTGAGACTTTCATTTTAGAATTAATGATATCACATTCAAAATTAATGCAAAATTCTAAATATTATGGTCACTATTTCCTAGTAGCTCCCTCACATCAATATTACTAATTAGCCCTTTCTCATTACACAACACTAAATCCAAAATAACCCTGATCTCTAGATTGTTCCTGTACAAATGGCTCCAGAAACCCATCTCAGACAATCTTCCGTTTCTCTTAAGCCTTTTGCAATCTCAGGGCATTCAATGCCATTTCACAGCCACTCATGTGCTTTTTTATTTTGAACTTTTATTAAGTTGCTGCTGTAAGATCAGGAGTTTAGATCAGAGTGGTGCTGGAAAAGCACAGCAGGTCAGTAGCATCCGAAGAGCAGGGAAATCAATGTTTCAGGCAAAAGCCCTTCAACAGGAACATCGATTTTCCTGCTCCTCGGATGCTGCCTGACCTGCTGTGCTTTTCCAGCACCACTCTGATCTAAACTCTGGTTTCCAGCATCTGCAGTCCTCACTTTTGCGTAGCTGTAAGATCAGATCATGCATTTGATTTTGGGTCGTTATTTGAGGGTTAGGCTATGTTTCCTGCACAACGATCTTAGCTAATCACTGGCAGCCAACAGTAGTTGAGTGTTCACTGAGGTTCCACAATGGTTCCACAACTTTGAGGCAAGGATAATGCCAGTAACGGTACATAGGAAACAGAAATGGGCCATTCAGCCTTTCCAGCCTGTTCCACAATTCAATGAGATCATGGCTGATCTGTGGCCTAACCCATACATCTGCCTTTGGCCAATATCCATTAATACTGCCAAACAAAAATGTAGCCATCTCAGCTTAAAATTAAGGACTCATCCTGCATCTACTGCTGTTTATGGAAGAGTGTTCCATCTATCAACCATCCTTTATGTGTAGAAATGCTTCCTAACATCTCTCCCGAGCTCTCAGAAACCAGTGAAGTAGTTTATCTTTACCTACCTTGTCTTTTCCTGTTGATATCTCAAAGACCTCCATTAGATCACCCCTTAGCCTTTTGAATTCTAGAGAAAACAGGCTGGATTTGTATAGTTTCTGCTTAAAGAAGGATCTTAGGACTGTGAGATATACATCTCTTTATTTTAAGTGCTGTTCCCTGGGATGACTTGTGAATGCTTTGAGTGGCTTACTTCTGCTTCTACATCCCATGGTCTTCTAATCAGGAGCCTATGATTATGCAGGAAAAGAACTTGAAGCAATTTAAGACATGGGCATCATAGACTTCGATGACCTTACGTTTATGGTGCGGAGAAGAGAGTTCACTGGAACACTCAAGTCTAGAGGGAAGGAAGGCAAAGGTGAGAGTTTTGACAGAGGACAGTTTGAGACAGGGTCAGAGTTGAGCAACATCGTGGAGCTAAAACTGGGCAGCCTTATGCATCTCCAGTAAATAACTAGAAGCTTATCACTGGGTCGAAGAACTGTGAGGTTACGAACAGTCTGGTTCAGTCTTAGACAGTTGTCAAAGAGCTGGATGAGGTCAGTGCAGAGTGAATGGTTCATGCCTTAGACCTCTACTCTATACAGCAACCCCGATTTGGGCTTTGGATTCAACTAGAAGTGTCAGCATTGATTCTCTAACATCAACCCACTGAACACAGACACCGTGAGCTCAATTAATTATAATATGTGTGGCTAGTACATCTTCAGAATCCTGGGATGGCTGTGCCCACAATATGGATAAATAGTGTTCTGGTCTCAACACCATTCTTTTAACCCAATGAAAGATGCTGCAAGTGCACTATGAGGTTAAGAAAAAAATGATAACACTTTTCATAACTTTGAATGTCCAGTTTGATGTTTCCTAAGCTCCCTTTTGACTTGGAGGACCAGATAGATACTGTCAAGGTAAAAACCCAATGTTTGCCAGTTGCACACTAAATTCATAACTCTTCATCATTCTTGCACCAAGAATGTGTTGTAGGACCAAAAAAAGAGAAAATGCTGGAAAATCTCAGCAAGTCTTGCAGCATCTGTAAGGAGAGAAAAGAGCTGACGTTTCGAGTCTAGCTGACCCTTTGTCAAAGCTAAAAAACAGGAGAAATAGGGAGGTATTTATACCAGGCTGAGAGAAGGTGAGTCATGGCTCCAGAAGCAAAGGTAGCAATACAGAAGTGATAATGACAGTGCATAGAAAGATTATAGGGAGATTAGAGCTGTGAATGACCAAGGCTGAAGCCAGTGCTATGTGACAAAATATGTGGGGGATGGGTGAAGCAGAGGCAAAATGGAAAACAGGGGAGAAGGGTAGCAAAGGGGGGAAGAGGAGAGGAAAAAGGTGACGAGAGAGTGGGGAGCGCGAGAAAGAGAGACAATGAAGAAATAAGAGGTAGAGAACAGTGAAAGAAATATATATATATATAAAAATAAAATTACGGAGCAGAATGAAAAGAGGGGTTGAGATGGGATAATCATCTGAAGTTGTTAAATTCAATGTTGAGACCGGCAGGCTGTAACGGGCCTAGTTGGAAGATGAGATGCTGTTCCTCCAGTTTGTGTTGAGCTTCACTGGAACATTGCAGCAGGCCAAGGACTGACATGTGGGCATGGGAGCAGGATTGTGTGTTGAAGTGGCAAGCCACGGGAAAGTCTGGGACCTGATTGCACACAGACTGAAGGTGCTCAGCAAAGTGATCACCCAGTCGGCGTTTTGTCTCTCCGATATAGAGGAGACCACGTTGGGAGCAACAAATGAAATAGACCAAATTGAAAGAGGTACAAATGAAACGCTGCTTAATCTGAAATGAGTGTTTGGGGCGTTGGATGGTGAGCATGGAAGAGGTAAAGGGGCAGGTGTTGCACCTTCTGCGATTGCATGGGAAGGTGCCGTGTTTGATGGAGAGGTGTTAGGTGTGATGGAGGAGTGGACTAGATTGTCCTGGAGGGAATGATCTCTGCAGAATGCAGACAGGGGGAGGGAAGAGAAGATGTGTTTAGTGGTGGCGTCGTGTTGGAGGTGGTGAAAATGGCGGAGGATTATCTTTGCATGTGAAGGCTGGTGGGGTGAAAGGTGAGAACAAGAGGGACCCTATCCTTGTTCTGGGAGGGGAGGGAGGGGGTGAGGGTCGTGGCGCGGGAGATGGACCGCACACTGTCGAGAGCCCTGTCAACAACTGTAGGTGGGAAGCCACGGTTGGAGAAGAAGGAGCACATATTAAGAGCACCACTTTGGAAAGTGACCTCATCGGAACAAATGCGGTGGAAGCTAAGGAGCTGAGAGAAAGGGATAGAGTCCTTCCAGGACGTAGGGTGAGAAGAGCTGTAGTCCTCAGCTGTAGCTGTGTTGTAGGGCATTTGATTTTATCAGGAAAGGGAAAGTTTGTAACTTACAGGAAGAAAAGGTCAGCATATGTACAAATAGGCTGTCCACTGTGTGGGCTGATAGGACAAACTGTAAACTCATTTTAAATACACAGAGCTATTCATAATGCTTTAGGTTATATCTGTATAAAGATTTAGGGAACATAATGTTAATTGACGAGATACTGTCCTAATCAACCTGCCCAAAGATGTTATTGCACACTTCTGAAGCAGGTGAGACCTGAACGAGGATCTCCTAGGTTAGAGGTAGGAACATTACCACAGCATGGACTCATATGCTGAGATGGTCTTATTCTAGTCACTTAACCAACCTGCTCAGATGTACTACAGCACATCTTTGGGGCACTTGGGACTTTAACCTCAACCTTCTGGCCCAGAGGCAGAGACTCCACCACTGTGCTGTAACAGCCCTGTTAACTGGGCGTTAAATATATTCCTGTGTTGGATTGAACTCAATAGGGGAAGAATTAAATGAGGTCTCACTCATTGCAAGTGCACAATAATGTGGTGTCCGTAAACAACAGTTTGTCAGTGTATATAGACAAGGTTCCAGTTCTACTCTGCACTGACTGGCTAAACAAGTTGTCACAGCTAATTCCACTAATTTGACAGTCAGCAAACAAACAGAATGAAGTGGGGCTTGTGCTAGATTGGTTGTATCAATAGGCCAGAAGATCCTGGTTCAAGTCCCATTGCCCTGGACGTGTGCTGTAATATGTTTGAACAGGCTGATTAAGTTTGATAAAAAAGCAGACTGAATAATGCCAATATTGCCTTCAAATAGTACACGTGCAGGAAACTATATCGAGGCTTCTCAGGGAGAAAGGTGCAGGAAGTTGACAAAATTAAGCAGCAACAGCACTTTGATTTTTTTTAAACTCAGGCTGGATTAAAAACAATAGACAACTTTATCTCCTTTAAGAATTTTTGCATCAACAAATTTTTAAGGAGTGGTTAGCTAATGTATGATAATTGATCCTTTGTATGACAAAATGTACAATGGCCAAGAAGGAGACAGTGGTGTGGTAGTATTGTCACTGGACTAGTAGTCCAGAACCCAGCATAACAATCTGGGGTTACGGGTTCACATGACACATGGCGAAATTTGAATTGAGTACAAATCTGGAATTAAAACGATAGCTGGTCTAATGGCATCCATGGAACTGCTGTCAGCTGTTTTAAAAACCCATCTGGTTTGCTAATGCCCTTTAGGGAAGGAAATCTGCCATCTGTATCCAGTCTGGCCCACATGTAGCTCCTAGATGCATATGAATGTGGTTGACTTTTAGCCATCCTCCAGGCAATTAGGGATGGGTAATAAATTGTGACCTAGTCAGTGACACCCACCAATTAAGTTTAAAAAATGACCACCTCATTAGCATCATTCATCAACCCCCAAATAATACCTGTCACTTCCTTGCGTTTCTGAAAACAACTTTTATTTAGGTGTTAAGGGATATGGGTCAAAGGCCCGGGGTTGTAGAGTTAGCCATAATCTCATGTGGGACAGCCTTGAGGGGCTGAATGGCCTACTCCTGCTCCAATGTTTTACCATTTGCTACAATGATCTTCACATGACATTCACTTCTATTCAATCTGAACTTTGTTGCCCATTTGGAAATGCGTTTTGGGAACAAAAATCTCATGTTACCACAGTGCTGTGGCATTTCAGGTCATGTGGACTGAAATGTAACAGTTCATTTGATGCAATAATTCTCTTAGTTCACTCAACTTATTTTTAAAGTATCTCTTTGCCAAACTTAACAATTGGTTTGGAGACATTTCTCAATTCCTTTTGTTAAGCAAACTGGCGCGGATTTGACAGACTTTACTGGCAATTATTTGGCTTGGTTGAGTTTCTCTTTTACCTGTGACATATTCCTTGATATTCTCGACCTTGCCCACAGGGTTATTGTTTCTGAACATGTAGAGGTTGAACGGTGCAGGGTCACTGGCCACCTTTGTCCAGACAGTGATGTCAGGGGCTGTCCATCGCCCGGCCAGTATATCATAGTCCCTCTCTCCAAAGTGGATCAGCTTTGTTAAAGGATCATACAGACCTCCGTGGAAGCCAATCACCAGCTGAAAGTCAGGGTTTGAGTCCAGGTAGATTTCGCCGTAGGCAGTATATTGAATCTGCTTAATCATCAGACCATTGCTACTGAACACAGCTAGTGGTGTACCGGTGTTGTCAGAAGCAATGTAGAACTCCTCCCCACTGCTGATCTCCATTGCAAAGACATGACCCTGCAGGTCATAGTAGAGGGAGGTGATTTCAGAGCTGGAGTGGTTGTAGACATGAGTGATACGGTTCGGGTAGTTCAGATCAGCGTAGAAGAACTGAAGGTGCTGACCGATGCTGGTCTTGCTGGAGACTCGTCGCCCCAGGCCATCATAACGGTACTGGATGGTCCAGCCGCCCGCTTTGCTGTAAACTCTTGTAAGGAGGCCCTTGGAGTTGTATTCAAAAACGTCACCTCCTCGCTGGTGCAGGAAGCCATCTTCGTCCAGCCTATACTGGACGTCACCCAAGCGGGTGATTCGGTCACGCAGGTCATAGCGGAGCGGGGTCAGGCGGGCACTGCTGCCAGGGCTTAGCAAATGCAAGTTCCCATTCAAGTCATAGTTATACCTCCACGTGATTTTGTCATTCAAGTAAACGGTCTGAAGCTGCCCATCCACATCGTACTCATAACCATACTTGGTGGTGTTGGCAAAGGGGCCAATCTTCATCTCTCGCTTGGTCACCCGCCCCATGTTATCGTACTGAATGGTGATCCAGTACATGAGTGACCGGAATATCTCATACTGGATCTCCTTGATCCGTCCGTGCGCATCGAAGTGCTTGGTGTATGTCATCACGGCCGTCGAAATGATCTGGTTGATGTCGTAGTAGATCACGCCGAACTTCCCAAACTGCTCAAACTTGCCAGAGATGTCGTCGAACTGGTACAGGTCAATGGGCAGGGGCGTCTCGTTGATCACGGCTTGCATGCTGGTCACCCGGAAGTTGTTGTCGTAGCTGTAGTCAAAGCGGGCGTTCACCATGCCATCTTCGCTGAAACGGAAGATCTGCCGGTCGACCAGGGGGCCAATTTGCCGGTACCTGATGGTGCAGATAAAGCCCTCGCTCTGCAGGTTGACTGTCTTCAACACTCCGGCGGTTTCGTCATAGGTGAAGCTGACCCGCGTGCTGTCGTACAGGAGCTCGGACAGCTTCGACATTCGTCTGTACTTGTACAGCACGCGCCGGCCTGTTCCCAGGTAAGCTGTCTGCAGGAGCAGCCCTTCCTCACTGTAGTCGACAATCATGGAGGCATTACTCTCCGGGGGGTTGTAAATATTACGGTAATAACCAATGGAGCGAATAGTCTGCATGGTGTGACGGGCGACACTGGGCATTGTGACTGCAGTCAGACGATCCAGTAAGTCATACTCGAAGATGTACTGGCGCTGGCTGTGCAGAAGTAGCACCATGGACTGTGAAACAGAACAGAATATAAATGTATCCTTAGGAATGAAATTGCAAATTACATGACAAAGGAAATTATCATTCTGAATGATAATACATTTGCTTAATTAAGTCATCCTTGACCTAAATGTCTTTAGCAAAGCTTGGCAATAATCTACTTGGACATGTAAATTTGGAGTTTAAGATTATTAGCTTTAACCGTGTAATATGTAACTACACTGAGCCGGGCTATGTTTCATTTTGTTTTGTGCCAAATGTGCTCTAGAGAAAAGGATGCACTCTCAAACTCTTTAGGAAAGGGCAGGTACTTCCTTGTTGCTCACCTTGTCGAGGTATGTGTAACTCCAGGTTTTTCCATCAGTCAGCATGCGGGACATGATTCTGCCCTTGTTGTCGTACTCCAGTTTCTCACCCAACGGGCCCCGCTGAATACTGGAGATCTGGCCGGTCAGCGAGTAGGTGATGTTGACGGCTGTGAGTCGGCTGCTTGGCAACCAGAGTGTGGGGTGGCCTGACTGATCGTACAGGATCCTCAGCTGAAACTTGCGGTGATCATCATAGATCCTTTCTGTTCTAGTTGTTCGATCAAAGTCAATGGAGAGGAGGTTCCTGCCATTCACCTTATAGAAAACAACCAGAAGAAATCAATGAGGAATGTTCCCACCCCACCCCCTATTGCTTTTCAGACAAACTGGCTATTTTCTAAAGCGTTCAGACTGATTGATTTTGTTCCTCAGTGCAAATTACTTGACAGACTTCCCTGATGTAAATGAAGAATGAGTTTAATTGCCTTTTCATTATATTAAAAGACAGCTTGGCTTTTGCTCAAAGCCTTTTCCACATTAATCTGCAGTAAATTTACAGGTACATTTTCGAAAACATTTAAGATCATCTTCCCAAGGCTGGAGCTTCATTAATATGGACAAAATTTGTTCATTTCTTAAAAAAACCAGCCTATTCCATTGTTTACTCCAATTCCAAAAGAATAAGGACGTGCTCATGCAGAGTTAAGTCAGTCAGTGATGAAGAACTTATGCTCGAAACTTCGATATTCCTGTTCCTTGAATGCTGCCTGACCGGCTGTGCTTTTCCAGCACCACACTCTCGACACTAAAGTCAGTCAGTGACAAACCTAACAAATTGATGATGATGGAAGAGGTGGGGGGGATGCAACTGATCACTGACAATACTATGATTATGAGTGAAGCCCCCCCCTATAATGGGGAATAATGTTGGACGATCACAATCTCACTGTAATGATGTTCTGACACTCTTCACTTGATTCAGTAACCAAAACCATAAACTTTAAAATTGTTTCTCTAAAAACCTCATTCTCTTTTTCCACCATTAAGATGCTACCATTCAAATGTTTGTTATGTATTTGGTCATGGGCTTGACGATCTCCACATGTGATTTTGTGCCAAGATTTTAACATTGCAAAAAAGGAGATGCAAAGTGAAGCCTTTACATCTCGCACTTTTCTTCAAGACGAGGACACAAAAAAAGAGATTTGAGAAAGAAGGACATCAATTGATCCAGAAGGAGAAGAAAGAAGGTCATTACTGGGCCATCATCATCGAAGCACCAGTAAAAGCAGTTGAAGATTGCAAGCTGTTGCTGCTCTAAATGCCAATGGTTGCCTCATCAGTCAGCACTTTCTTCTTGTGCTATCCCTTTTCTCAAGTCTGCTTCTTGCATCTCTGTCCTGAAGAGTGCAAACTTCTGTCTCCTTTTAACAATTTATGTTCTGTACTGTCAAGTTTTTCTGTTACAATAATTATCTGAAGCACCTCATGACCATTTTCCACATTAAGTGCACAATGTGAGTACAAGTAATTGTGAGGTTGATTAGTGATATGATGTTAAGAGGCTGGAGTGGTTAAGGTTAGTTCGATGCAATATATTGAAGAGCTGACAATGTTCATAGACAACCCCTTGTTCTCTTGAGGTTGTTGCTTCTAGAATAACACTACCATCAAAATGTAAAGCATCCTTCATTACAACAGGTACAGGGTTTGCATGATAATGTATTTCTCATTGTCAATAATAGCTTTGAACTTTAAACAAAGCTTTTGAAATTATGAGGTTTCGTTTATTAAAATTCAACCTGTATGGATTCATAAAATGCATCCAATTACACATAAGCAGGATTTGTGAATCTTATATTTCATATTCTTGGGAAGCAGATTTTGTTCTGTTAACTCCTGAAGGACTGATTGCTTGTTGAGCTTTGGTTTTGCTCAACCATGTTGCCATTGTTATTGCATAATCTGAGATAATCAGTGTTGCAGCTAAAACTAATTCTTTCAGCTAAAACTAATTCTTTTCATGGCCCAAAATCACATGTATGTAATCCCAATGATCTCAATGATCGCAGATCAGGAGCTGTCTCCATGGCAATTTGTACAGTGGGTTCTTACATTGAAATGTTGCCTTTCATGATCTCAGGATAGCTTAAAATGCTTTTACAACTGATAAAGTACTTTTGACATACAGTCATTGTTATGAGGAAGAAAATCCAACAATTAGCAATTTAATACTCTCGGATAATCTATTATTGCGATGTTCATTGCAGGGGAATGGAGGTGTACAAATATAATATTTTTCTATTCTTTTTATATTAATATCATTTTCTTACATGTAAATCCTTTCTGAACCCTTTCACGTTTCACAATATCTTTCCCATAGCAGAGATACCAGAATTGAACACAATATTCCAAGAGTGGCCTAACTAATGTCCTGCACAGCTGCTACATGATCTCCCAAACTCCTGCACCCAATCCACTGACCATGCGATGTGATTCGATGAGTTAACAAGAAGATGATTTTTTAGTTGCTAATGTCCAACTGTTAAAAAGAAAATGAACATTGCAGCTAATACTTAATTAACAGGAAGCTATTTACCCTCAATTTGCGCCCGAAGATGCTGATTTTTCCTCTAGTTTGTTCCTTTCTGAACCGCCATTCCACCAGGTTCAGACTGTTTTCCACAGGCAGTGTGATGTTACGTCTGGCTATTATTGGATTCACTGTGCCTGCCAGGATATGGGGCTCTGTCTGGAAGCTGGCATCCATGCCATTGGCATACATTACACGAAGGGAGCCATCATAACCAACCTGGTAGCTGTTTCTCAACTGATCTAGAATACAATGGAAAATATTAATCAAAATGTAAATGGATATCTTAACATTAATATTCATACCATAATAACACTTCAGTTTTAAATGCTACTTCTGCCACAAGCCAAAATTTTCATTTCTAAAGCATCACAATTTTTAAAGCATACAGTTGAGAAATGATTTTTGGGGATGTTATCATTTAATACCTCAGTTGGAGGAACTGGATAGAAGTGAATTAAATATTTATGCAATTTCTATTCTTGACACTGCACCATGTTTAGTTCAAGACTGGCTCCCACTCTGTCAAATCCATCATGTCAATCTACTGTAATTATTTTAGAAATGCAATTGCTATTTTCTTACAGATACACATTTGCAAGTGTAACTGGGGATCACAATGGCCTTTTAATACTTGTCACGTTTCATGACAATGAAGGCCCTATCTTCAGAAACAAAATCACTGAGAGAAAATATTAAAATGATGTTATAAGACCAAAATTGGTTTAGAAACACATTTTAAGGCCAGTGATTTCCAACGGTCTCATATTTCATCTATAGCTGTTGAAGTTAACATCAGTACACTTGCAATTTGCAAGTTGCAAACAGTCAAAAGATATTTTGAAACACTTTGTGACATTTTTTTCCCAAATCCTTCCACCAATATAGAGTCGTCCTTCCCAGTCATACATTACCAGGAAGTAAATAACTGGAGAGAGAGAGAGAGAGAGACTCAGCCAGGATATAGCCATGCATCAACTTCTTGTAATTGCCTTGTTTCTAAAGCATTTCCCTGATGATTGGGATGCTATGAATGATGCAGAGTTTTATAGCTGCCTTAGTACTGTAACAATTGCCTAATCACAAAGCTCCTGCTTGACTGACATTCAAGAGTACTGAGGTGTCAAGAGGTTAGTACCAAGCTGCTTATGGCATGAACTTCCCTATAACCTAAAGTACGAAGGGATTGAAATTCTACTGGGTTCCATTAACAATGGTTAGCATATTAGCATTAAATTCCTGAGTGGGTACTTCAATAAAGTTGCTGCTTCATTTTTGACAGGTTAATGACTTTGTTAAATAGTGTTCACAAGGATTTCAGTTTTAACCCCTGAATATCAGGGTTTGCCCTTCATTCATTTAGAATATGTTCTGCAGTTTCTTTATCCTCCTCGACATTCCTTTTGCCCCTCTGCCACTTATTCCTCCAATGCTCTGCTGAGATTGCGGGAAGGTCTTGGGAACTCAATGACCATCCAAGGATGCATGTGAAGAAACTAGTGGACTCACGGATGTCATGGATAACCAGGAGCTGATCTGAGACTTACATTGACTCTCTGATGATATTGGATTCTGCCTGCATTTTCAGCAACTTGTGTGAATCCCTGGATGGATACTCAATTCACTTTGGGTAGCTTTGTACATGACATTGTCCCCTCTGGTTTCCTGCCTGCCATCTGAAGTTGTCCTTTGCACCTTGTATGCAAGCAATACAATGTCATCATTAACACAGATGCACTGTGATTTGACATAACTCAAGGGTGTTAATTAGAAACAGTGGTTTCTCTCAGGAATATGCTTGTTTCTACTTTAAACGACTTCAACAGGTTTATATTTATTCCATCTGTGCAGTATCTTTTAGAGAATGATATATCTTTGCATAAATACTTCCAGCAACTGGCCTAATTTAGCCTAAATATTTTAGAAGCATAACCTTTACACCAATTGTACTTTGTATAAATAACTTAGGCGATCAGAACTTATCCTATCTTGGGCTATCATTCTGTCTGCCAATTTACTGATTTCATACTGATCTTGTGCACCAACTTTTTCTGGTAACCCCCTGTCTGGTAGCCTGCCTATCTCTATCAGCTTCCTATTCCAGTTCACATTTGACAAAGTTTTGAAATGTCAGATAGGACAGTGGAGTTGAGGCTGAGATGCGATCAGCCATGACCATATCAAATGGTGGAACAGGTTCGAGGGGCTGAATTGCCTAACTCCTGCTCGTAATTCTTCCGTTCTTGTGGAGCTTCATCCTGAAAACCAATCAATTTTAGAATATTTCTAACCCCCTTCAAAAACCTTTCCAGATCCCTTAGCCCTTGCTCAGTATCTAATTCTTCCAGTCACACTGGTGTCTTGTAAAAGAGTAGGAGTTATTGTTATCTGCTCTGGGTCACAAAACAAGGGAAACAACCAAGCTCCGAAGGCATGAACACTTAAGACAGACTGCCACATTTAAAAGGCTGAGTTGCGACAAGACACTGGAGAAGCTTCAGATTTTCATCCTTGATGGAAACAGATTGGCAAATCTATAGCAAGTCAAAGGTAAATTTCAGAAACTGGATGAATTAGACTGGCAAATAAATGCAAACTGGCATGTTAAATCTAAGAACTGGGCTCACATCCAACTCAGATTGACGAGATAAAAATATCCTGTATTCTGGCTGTTAAACGTCCTCTCGGACACAATTTTTGGGTTGCCTCAGTCTAGTTAGGATATATTTGCCATGGAGGGAGTAGAGCAAAAGTTTGTTAAGCTGACATGGGAGATAGAAGGACTGTCAGATGACAAGAGATTTGTTTCACTAGATCTCTATTCACTAGAGTTGAAAAGTGTGACACTGGAAAAGCACAGCAGGTCAGACAGCATCCAAGGAGCAGGAGAGTTGACATTTCGGGGATAACCCTTCATCAGGAATGTTGAAGTGATTGGCCACAGGGTGGTGAGTTGTTTGGCACCAGAATTTCAATAAATGGGAGAGGATTTGATTGAAATGTAAAAAATACTAACAGGGCTAGACAAATTAGATTTTACCTGGTCAGGGAGAAAAGAACCAGGGGTCATAGTCTTAGGCTCAGGACAGTTCATTTTGAACTGAGACAAGAAAACATTTCTTTGCTCACAGGGCAGTGGACCTGACTTTGCTATCACATAAGGCTGTGGAGGCTGGGTTATCGAGTATATTCAAAAGAGAGATTGATAAATCTTTCGATATTTGAGGTATCACCATGTATGGAGAGAAAGTGGGGATATGGTGTTGAGATAGAGGATCAGCCGTGATCATATTGAATGGCTTGAAGGGCTGAATGATTGGTTCCTGCTCCTAGTTTCTGTATTAGTTCCCACTAGGGTAGGGGCTGCTGCACAAACCTGTCCCTCGTTCAACTAGTTGGCAACCTCACTCAATTAACAATATTGTGATCTTAACTGATGACAATCCTGGACAAGTCAGATCTCAGAATCAAAATTCTCAGAGTAAAACAACACAAGTTAATCAGTCAAAAGAGAATCAAAAATAGCACTATAGGTAATGACAATTCAGGAAAGTCTTTAGGAAGGAACAAAAATAGCAAAAACAAAGATTCAACTCTTTTCCCAGCAACATCCATGATGGACACTCAATCCTAGTGAAGTCTGTTTCGATCTGAAATTTAAGATTTATCACTGAAGTGACTTTTGCTTAACATTGATGGTTACAGACTTCTTAACCACTCTGAGATCTGGACATTTCTTTCCACTCCTGAGAGCCGAGGCATGTTTTGGCCTAGTGGTGGCCTAATAGAATTTAGAACATAGAAAAGTACAGCACAGAACAGGCCCTTTGGCTCACGATGTTGTGCCGAAATTTAATCCTAATGTAAAATATAATAACTTAACCTACGCACCCCTGAACTCGCTGATATCCATGTACATGTCCAGCAGTCGCTTAAATGTTCCTACCTGAGAGCCGAGGCATGTTTTGGCCTAGTGATGGCCTAATAGAATTTAGAACATAGAAAAGTACAGCACAGAACAGGCCCTTTGGCCCACGATGTTGTGCTGAAATTTAATCCTAATGTAAAATATAATAATTTAACCTACGCACCCCTGAACTCGCTGATATCCATGTACATGTCCAGCAGTCGCTTAAATGTTCCTAATGACTCTGCTTCCACCACCACAACTGGCAATGCATTCCATGCATTCACAACTCTCTGCATAAGGAACCTACCTCTGATGTCTCCTTTATACCTTCCTCCTAATATCTTCAAACTATGGCTTCTCGTACCAGTCAATCCTGCCCTGGGGAAAAGTGGTTAGGACAGGGACTAGCAATCCCCAGGTTTGGAGGATCTGGGCTCAAATCCAAAAATGGCAGCGAGGATTAAAAGCTAGTTTTGATAATGTTTTTTGTTTAGATTACTTACAGTGTGGAAACAGACCCTTCAGCCCAACAAGTCCACACTGACCCGCCGAAGCGCAACCCACCCAGACTCATTCCCCTACATTTACCCCTTCACCTAACACTACGAGCAATTTAGCATGGCCAATTCACCTAACCTGCACATTTTTGGACTGTGGAGGAAACCAGAGCACCCAGAGGAAACCCACACAGACACAGGGAGAATGTGCAAACTCCACACAGTCAGTCGCCTGAGGCGGGAAATAAACCCGGATCTCTGGCGGTGTGAGGCAGCAGTGCTAACCACTGTGCTACCGTGCCGTCCAAACTGTTGACTAGGGGATATTTGTTAATCAAGTTCATTAATGATCGAGGGAGAAGGAAATGTATTATCTTTACATAGTTTGTCTGCATGTGACACCAATCCCCTATCAATGTCAAATGGAAACAAAAGTACAATACCTTGAACAAGGGTGTAGAAGGCATCCACTGAAGAGAGGTTGGTGGTAATGGTGACATCATCCTCCCTGTTGGATGACTCTATATTCACCGTTATTGCCTTCTCCATTTCCCCATGGAGATTTGAGACCATACCGGTGGGGAATGTAACATTAGTCAATCGGCCCTCGCTGTCATAGCTGAAGGAAACAATTAGAAAAGTGGCTTTTTAAAGAGGGCACTTTGAAGGTATTGTTATCTAAAACTGTTCATTTCAGGCTCCCCTGAAAATTAATAATATATTTTCTTAGTTTTAACATCAAAAGCAAATGCTGAACTTGTTCAAAGACTGGAGTCCCTTTAACACCTTGAATGGAAAATTCTCTTATATAATAGCCATGTGCTGAACATTTCCACTGACTCATCTAGAATTTCACTTGAGATTAGACCAACAGAGCGTGCAAAATCTATACTGTCATGGAATCTTCCTGATTTCTTTAACATCCTGAGGGAGGTGAATAACCACAGGCAACACATCCAAGAAAATAAAACCAAAAATTGTCATTGACCTTGAATGTCACTGAGTGAAAACCTCATGCTGATGCTGCTCAGTTTGCTCCACTGTGGTACATCAGGGGGATGAGATCAGGCAGGGAGTACAAACCACTGTTGCTTGTTCAACCTGGCTGCAGTTTCACCAATGATATCACTACAATCCAAAAAGGGCCACAAGGGGTTGGGCAGAGTTTTGGAAACCTGTCAGAGGTGGAACCTGAGGCGAGTGAGCCCAAACTCCCCTGCAGGAATAGGTGGTTTGCCAATGGGGGTTGAAATATGGCCAGGGTGTGAAGGCTAGCAGCAAGCTCCCCCACTGCCAGTGCACCCACAGTCACGTGGCTGCCCCATGGTTACCTTCACATTGCTTTGTTCATCAACGAGCCATGCTAATTAGGAGGAACTCCCTTTCAGACTCTGAGTTAGATAGTCTCAGCCAAGAGTCGAGAGTGTGGTGCTGAAAAAACACAGAAGGTCAGGAGGCAGCTGAGGAGCAGGAGAATCGACGTTTCGGGAATAAGCCCTTCATCAGGAATAAGGCTTGTGGGCTGGGGAGTTAAAGATAACTGGGAGGAGGGGTAGGGCAAGAGGGAAGGAAGTGAGAATGCAATGAAGATGAGGGAGAAGGCATTAGGTCGGAGAGGAGAGTGGAGTGGATAGATGGGAAAGATGATGGACAGGTCAGGAGGGCGGTGCCGAGTTGGAGGCTTGGGACTGTGATAATGTGGGGAGAGGGGAAATGAGGAAACTGTTGAAATCCACACTGATCCCCTGTGATTGCAGAGTCCTAAGGTGGAATATGAGGCGTCCTTCCTCCAGGTGCCTTACCACCTGAGTTTTGGGTGTTGTGACTGTTGGTTTTACAGGGACAGGGGAGGAGAACCACTGAATTCCCAAAGGTCCTGCTAAAAGGGGGCAGACATTGTCATGGAGAGCACGAAATGCAGCCCTTCATTCCCGATCTTTGTAGTTCACTGATACCTAGACCGGGACATTACATTTGCCAGTTTGTCATTCTCCATCCATTGAAAGTGGAATTTTGAGATTGGATGGGAGTTGGAACATAGGAGTGTAAGCCATTCAGATATCAAACCTGCACTGCTATCCAATTGGATAATGGCTGACCATCTAACTCAACATTAGCCTCTTGTGCTATCTTCATATCCTTTGATATCATTAGTCTCCATCAATGTCTTGAACACGCTCAATGATTGTGCATCCACAGCCGAGTGTGGATGGCGGGAAGAGAATTTCAAAGATTCACTGCCTTCTTCATGAGGACATTCTTCCTTTTCTCACTCCTGCACCTGATTCTGAATGTGTTGTGAGTGTAGATATGGAAAACTGTATGCACACAATCATTAACAAAGGGCGAGGCACTGGATATTTACCTATTCATCTGGAACCACGTTCCAGTAAAATTCTTCACTTTCAGGAGTGGAGGAGTTAGAACAGATAAGAGCAGCAGTGTGGGCATCTCAATCCCCCAAGGATTGCAATGGTTCATGAAGGTTGATCACCATCACCTTCTCAAGGGATGGACAACAAATGCTGGCCTACCTATGGATGCCCTCATCCCACGTGTGAATAGAATAAAAAGGGAGCGAACTCTCAAAAAGAAGTCAACATCTAACTTCTTTCACAAATTATTAAGACAGAAAATTCATGCTGAGCTAATCAGGCCTCACATCTTTCATTCTGTACATCATGTAAAAGATATAGCTTTAGGAATCAAAATTAAGAAACAAAAATAATTCATTGTTCAGCTTTTCTACAAGTTAAGGAGACTCTTACTCGAAGAAAGTCGTCCAGCCAGTCTTGTCGCTTTTTGTTGCCAAGAGGCCACTGTAGCTGTGGTAGGTGAGTAGAACCAGCTCTTGCCCTTGGGCTGTCATGCCCTTCAATCCCCCGTTGGTCCCAATGGTCAACCAGATTGCTTGGTTGTCTGGAGACACGATTCGCACTGGCATGCGATTGGGATCCCTTCGGATCCGCACGGTATTACCATTGTTGTCTGTCACTGAAGTGATGTCGTTTTCATTGCTGTAGCTGAAGTTGTAGAGGTAGTCGTTTGTTATCAGGCTCTTTGTATACTGGTGTGTGCCATTGATGTCAAAGATGTACAGCTCTTGCTCTGATGGGCACGCTACCTTGTACAAATTCATGGATGTCAACACTGGCTTGTTCTTGGAGGCTGCCCGAATCCGAATATTACCCATGTCAGCAATGTACAGCGTGCCATCAGGTGAGACGGCCAGCGAGGATGGAGAGTTGAGCTTGGCATCTTTGGCGTAGCCGTCACCAGTCTGGTAGCAGTCACAGTTGACATCGTTCTTGCAGTCACAGTCTGAGGGTGCACCAGCGAGCAGTGAAATCTCCCCGTCTGTAGTCACCTGCCTCACGCGGTTTATTTTCTTTTCATCTGTCTCTGCGATGTACAGGACACCACTGTATGACACGGAGATGGCACTGGCTGATTCGAGAGCCGTGTGGACTGCTTGCTTCCCCAGTGTGTACTCAATGCCTGGTACCTGGCAGTGCATGGGTCGGCCAGCAGCAATCCGCACTTGATGATTCTCCGTGATCTGTAGCACGATGTTGTTGTCCAGCACATAGAGGGAGTTATCCATTGGGTTTATGGTGAGATCTGTTGGCCATTCCAAGCGAACCTGGCGTTGGAAACACAAGTGCATTTAAGCTACAAACTTCACAGAAAATGTCAGAATTCCTGTGGTTGTGCTTAGCAACATCGTAAATATATGTCAATGATGACCCCTGTATTCCTCATGAAGGAATGAGATTATTCCTTTGGTGAAATCCATCACTTACTTAGTCATAGAGTCAAAGAGATACAGAGATGTACAACACAGAAACAGAACCTTTGGCCCATCTCGTCCATACTGACCAGATATCCTGAATTAATCTAGTCCCATTTGCGAGGACTCAGCCCTTACCCCTCAAAACCCTTCCAATTCATATACGCATCCAGGTGCCTTTTGAATGTTGGAACTGTCCCAGCTTCCACCACTTCCTCTGGCAGCTCACTCCACACACACACCACTCTCTGCATGAAAACGTTGCCCCTTAGGTCCCTTTTATATCTTTCCCCTCTCACCCTAAAGCTATGCCCTCTAGTTCTGGACTCCCCCACCCCAGGGAAATGACCTTCTCTATTTATCTTATCCATGCCCCTCATGATTTTATAAACCTCTATAAGGTCACCCCTCAGCCTCTGACGGTCCGAGGAAAATAGCCTAGCCTAATTTTCACATGTATTAGTTATAAAAACACACAGCACGGAAACAGACCCTTCGGTTCAACTTGTCCATGCTGACCAGACTCCCAAGCCAATCTAGTCCCACCTGCCAGCACCTGGCCCATATTTGTCTAAGAGGTAAAAACAATGACTGCAGATGCTGGAAAGCAGATTCTGGATTAGTGGTGCTGGAAGAGCACAGCAGTTCAGGATTTCGAAGCTCCTTGGATGCTGCCTGAACTGCTGTGCTCTTCCAGCACCACTAATCCATATTTGTCTAAACCCTTCCTATTCATACACCCATTCAGATGTCTTTTAAATGATACTAGCCTCCACCACTTCCTCTGGCAGCTGATTCCACACATGCACCACCCTCTAAATGAAAATGTTGCCCCTTAGGTCCCTTTTATATCTTTCCCCTCTCACCCTAAACCTATGCCCTCTAGTTTTGGACTCCCCCAGTGCAGGGAAAAGACCTTGTCTGTTGATTCTATCCATTTCCCTCATGACTTTATAAACCTCTATAAGGTCACCCCTCAGCCTCTGACGGTCCGAGGAAAATAGCCTAGCCTAATTTTCACATGTATTAGTTATAAAAACACACAGCACGGAAACAGACCCTTCGGTTCAACTTGTCCATGCTGACCAGACTCCCAAGCCAATCTAGTCCCACCTGCCAGCACCTGGCCCATATTTGTCTAAGAGGTAAAAACAATGACTGCAGATGCTGGAAAGCAGATTCTGGATTAGTGGTGCTGGAAGAGCACAGCAGTTCAGGATTTCGAAGCTCCTTGGATGCTGCCTGAACTGCTGTGCTCTTCCAGCACCACTAATCCATATTTGTCTAAACCCTTCCTATTCATACACCCATTCAGATGTCTTTTAAATGCTACCAGCCTCCAGCACTTCCTCTGGCAGCTGATTCCACACATGCACCACCCTCTAAATGAAAATGTTGCCCCTTAGGTCCCTTTTATATCTTTCCCCTCTCACCCTAAACCTATGCCCTCTAGTTTTGGACTCCCCCAGTGCAGGGAAAAGACCTTGTCTGTTGATTCTATCCATTTCCCTCATGACTTTATAAACCTCTATAAGGTCACCCCTCAGCCTCCGACGCTCCAAGGAAAACAACCCCAGCCTGTTCAGCTTTTCCCTATAGCTCAAATGCTCCAACCCTGGCAACATCCTTGTAAATCTTTTCTGAACCTTTTCAAGGTTTATACCATCCTTCTGATAGGAAGGAGACCAGAACTGCACGCATATTGCTGTACTTTGTCACTCCAAGCATTGTTCCTCAAGGAGCCATATTTCCTTTTACCTTTCAATACATTCCCCTAGCCAAGACACAAACGTGTAGAGTTTCACAGACCTCACCAGCCCTCTGCCACTTTGTCAGGGAGAATATTTTGGGTCACGGACCCAGAAAGTGAGTATGAATGAGCAGCAATGCTGGAAGAAGTCAATTTGAGTTATGAACAACAATCCTGTGGAACTGCACTGTCAATTCAATGTGTGTGAGAAAGGAGGATGGGGGAGAAAAGAGAAAGAAAGATGTTCTCACCTCCTTTCCAATTGAGAAAATCAAGTGGATTAACGAAACAATGCACATTTCTAACACGAGTAGTAATTATGGGAGAGATACTGCATCTGTAGCTAATCCTCTCCGATCTGCATTTCAATATGCACAATGTGCAACAGAGGTTAAACAAATAATGTAGGTTTGCTTTAAATGCAGTTGAATGACTGTTTTTATTTTGTTAATCTCGATCTACAAATTAAAGTTCTACATGAACCTGAACATATACTGGAAAATCCTCTGCTTTTTATTGATCCTGACAATAAATTTTCTTCAATACTCAAGTGGACAAGACAGTAAGTGCACCTTAAACTGTAAAAGCAGCTCAATTCACTTTTGTAATTTATGATGTACAGTAACCTGAAGCATTGTATTGCTCTCTGAGGAAAGGTATAAACTTATCTCTATGGCAGGATCTGGGTGATGCATTCAGAAGATCTGGTTATAGTTTTGCATGAAATGATTTAAAAAAACACGTCCTAATATTGTGTGCCATTAAGTAAGTGATGGAGAGAAACAAAAGGCTGAAATTATGCAACATTAGAAATAAATGCACCCAAATATTTGCCTCAGGTCCCTTTGTCTATTATTTTAATGAATGCCACTGGATGCCACTGTTAAGACAACAGCTAAAAAAATTTCACGTGGACCTTTCAGCATGGCACAGTGGCTCAGTGGGAGGTATGGTGATTCAATGGTTAGCACTACTGCCTCACAGTGGCAAGGACCCGGGTTTGATCTGGCCTTTCCAACTACATGTCTCCCCGTGTCTGTGTGGGGTTCCCCCAGGTGCTCCAGTTTCCTCCCACAGTCCAAAGATGTGCTGGTTAGATGGATTAGCCATGGGAAATTCAGGATTACAGGGACATGGCAGGGGTTTGGTCTGGGGAAGATGCTGTTTGGAGGGTTGGAGGTAGACCCGATGGGCTGAATGGCCTGTTTCCACACTGGAGGGATTCTATGATTGTTAATGAGAATCTAATGGACATCACGCAGCATAACTGCAACCAGAAGGGAGGGTGAGCACGACATTCCTGAAGTGGAATAGTGTGACAACAAAGATTAAATGAAATCACTTTCTCTCTAGGTTGTAGCAGCAGGGTTTGAGCACTGCCAGTAAGAGTGGATTACATAATGTCACCTCCAATACTGAAAGTGCCCTGTCCTAAACTGAATACTGGTAAAAATCTACAATCATTGCCTGGGGAGGTCAGACACATCTCTGTGAATGAGATGGAGGCTTTTAGATTGAACAAACACTTTACAAAGACTTATAACTCTTACATTTATAAAGAGAGAGTGCTGGGTTGTTTGTGGGACGTGGGGATTGTAGCTAGGTTGCAGCTACGTGTAATGTTGTACTCCCATTGAGTAATCCTATTAAAACCGAAGGGGTCTTAAGACATAGTGGCCATCTCCCTACCTCTGGCTTCAAGTTTCACCTGTCCTGAAAGTTTGTCATAGATGCCTGAACAAATTAATTAAAAATAATGATAAAGACTTATGATATAGGAATTCCTTGCAGTAGAGTCCCTACTTATGGTTGAGAAGGTCCAGTTTCAAGTCTTACCTGTACCTGAAATTTGTGAATAACATGTATAAGTAGCCTCTTTGAAAAATACATTATGAAGGACTCTTATTCAAAGAGTGATCAGCTGGTTTTAGGCTGAGGGACGTATAATATGTAAGAGGCAGTCATTTGTAATTTAGCATTCTGTTAATGATCAGATTAACAAGCAAAGTATTGGCTAGTTATATACTCCTCTAACTGGCCTGTCATGTTTCTAACTGTTCCAACCACTATATAGCACCATCTTCTTTCTGATCCATTGCCACTGATTATTTTAATGTTTGTTATTCCTCTGAATTTCCGAACTTTGCATCAACTCATGCTTTTCCTCAGGTGAGAGTTCCCATGCTGAAGAAATCCGAGGCAAAAACACAGAGACAATGAACGAAAAAAAACGTGGCAAGTTTGGGAAAAATATAAAATAAGGAGAAAAGTGAAACAAGGAGAGAGATGAAGGTTCAGAAAAAAAAAACAAAACTGGAACAGTGAGAGATGTTAGTGAGGGAAGACAGAGGGGAATGTGAGAGAAAGGAGGTGACGTAAGTGAGAGGAAGCATGAAAGAAAAGTTATGGAGAGAAAATTTGTTTTGGTAAACAGGAAATATCCTTGGCTAAAGGAGAGTGATTTCTTTCTGGTTAGGCCAGTCCAAAGAGCTTGACAGCCATGAACTGATGGCTTTGTTCAAATGTATTCTCATGAATGACAACTGGTTTGAGGGATTTTATGAGTGAAAGCGTGTGGGTAGAACATTCTTGGGATTGGGTTTTGAACATCTTGGGAGCGCAGAGATCAGAAAAACCTGAGAATCAGATACATGTGACCATATCCAGTTTTCAGTTTCACTATTTTTACTTAATAGGATAACACAATCCTCTTCTAGCACAAGTCGACGAGAAATTGTCGAGCAAATTTATGTATGATGCAAGTTGCACTGATTTACCAAAAGGTGGGGCTATAGGTATATAATTGAAAATAAAAGGAAAGCAGAAAATGCACAGGATGAGCCAGTGAGTTTTAAGGTCATATGCATCAGTGAACAAGGACATTCAAAAAGTGGTTAAAATATTAATTGAACTCTTTCTGCATAAAGCATTCGGAAGAAGATGTACAACATAGCACCTATACAGAGATAAATTATTCTGATTTAATCACTGTTACAGAGACATGGGAAGTGGGGGAGAAACATAAGGAAGTGGAACAAATGAAGGTGAGAGACAAATTAAGGGGCAACAGAAACAAAACTGAAGTGATGGGAGATATAAGTGAGGGGCGGGAGTGGGAAAGGTGAGCAAATGAGGGAGACAGTGAAACAGAAACAGAGCCACTGAAAGAAACAGCGGAAGAAGAGAAAAATCAGAAGTGGAGAGAAAATTAAATGAAGAATATGAAAGAGTAACAGAAGTGAGAAACAAAAAGAAATCAGATAAGAAAAGTAGGGGAATAAATACTGCAAGCTACAGAATATTTTGAAAACACAGGCTGAATGAAAAAGATTTGAGGAATAACCCTAATAGTAAAGGATGTCATAAGGAGAGTGGGGAGAAAGCATCTTCACTCAGAAAATCAGGAAATTTAAGCACTACGCATAAAGATTATGAATAACAAGAGTCAGACAACATTAGTGGGAGTAGTTTATAAGTCTCCTCAGAGCAGTTATGTTAGACAGACAATTCAGCAATGCCTGGAGTTTGTGACAAAGGGTAATATAATAATCTGAACTCCAGAGGTAAGATGGAAGTGACTGCTCTTAAAGAATGCTCTTAATTGAGTGCAGCATCAAACAGCTCTAGCAAAACTGGAGTCAATGGGAATCGGGCTTAATACATTGTTGATTGGATTTGTATCTGGCAGGAAGATGGTTATAGTTGTTGGAGGAACAGTTATCTCATCCCAGGACTTCTCTGCAGGTGATCCGCGGAGTAGTGTCCATGGCCCAACTATCTTCAGCTATTTCATTAATGACCTTCTCTCTACCATAAAGTCTGAGGTGGGATGTTCAGTGATGATTGCACAATGTTCAGCACCATTCGCGACTCCTCAGGTACTGAAACAGTCCATGTTTAAATGCAGCAAGATCTGGACAATATCCAGACTTGGGCTGACAAATAACAAGTAACATTCACACCGCACAAATGCCAGCCAATGATCATCTCCAAGAATAGAGAAACTAACTATTACCCCATGACATTTCATGACATAACCCTTGCTGAAACCCCTCTATCAATATCCTGGATTTACAACTGACCAGAAAATGAATTGGATTAGTCACTTAAATACTGTGGTTAGAAAAGCAGGTCAGAGGCTCGGAACTCTGCAACAACGAACTTACTCCCTGACTCTGCAAAGCTTGTCCATTATCTGTAAGGTAGAGGTCAGGAGTGAGATCGAACGTGCCTCGTTTGCCTGGACGAATGTAGCTCCAACAACATTCAAGAAGCTGGATAACATCCAGGACAAAGCAGCCCCCTTGATTTAGCCCTACATCCACAAACATTCACTCCCATCACCATCAACACACAGTAACAGCAATGTGTACCAGCTATGAGATGTAGTGCAAAATTTGCCAAGCTCCTTAGACAGCACCTTCTACGCCCACAACCACAATGAGCTAGTGATGAAGGGCAGCGACACATGGAAACGCCAACCACCTCCAAGGTCTCGTCTAAGTGACTCATCATCCGAATTTAAAAAAAAACATCATTGCTCCTTCAGTGTCGCTGGGTCAACATTCTGGAACTCCTTCCTTAACTGCATTATGGTGGGCTATCTACACCACATGGACTGCAGAAGATTAAATGGTATTGGTTTGTATTTTAGAATGGAAAGATGTTTGACTAACTAACAGAAGACAGGTAGTTGGGATAAGGGTGGCATTTTCTGGATAGCAACCTGCAACAAGTAGAGCGCCACAGACTAAAGGTAAAATGCCATGGTCCTACCGGACTATAGGACTGCTTTCTCATTAGAGATATGTCTGGTGGTGGTCTGAGAGATCAAGGAGAGTCCTTCATGGTCGCCCCCTGTGGTGAGGAATTTGAGCCCGCACTACTGGCATCATTCTGCATCACAAGCTCGCTGTTCAGTCAACTGAATGAACTGACTCCTTCCATGCCCATCCCACAGAGATCAAAGCTGGGAACACAATTATTTATAATACATTTTTATTGATTTGAAGGAGGAAAGTGAAAGTACTGACACCAAGTTTACAAAAGCACAAAACTAGGTGGGAAGGCAAGTGGGGTGGATGACAAAAAAAGTCGATACAGGGATATAGTCAGGTTAAGTGAGTAGCCAAAATGTGGCAGATGTAATATGATGTGAGGTATGCACTTTTGACCGGAAGAATAGAAGAATATTATACATATGGTCAGAGACTGTACACTGCAGCACTGAGGGATTTGGGGTCTTCATGCTTAAATGACTGAAAGCTAGCATACAAGCTTAGCAGGAATAAGAAATGCAAATGGAATGTTGACCTTTATTTCAAAGGGAATGGAGTTTAAGTACAGGGAAGTCATGGTAAGTCTATATAAGGCTCTAATCAAATCCCACCTGGAGTACTGTGAACAGGTTTGGTCCACTTATCTAAGGAAAGATAAGGATATACTGTATACTGGTACATGAGGCAATCAGAGAATGTTCACTAGGTTCAGTCTGGATACAGAGAGATTTTTTCATGCAGAATGGTTCAGTCGATTGGGTTTATATTCAGTGGAGCTTAGAAGAATGAGAGGACAGCTTATTAAAGGAGAACAAAAGAACAGAGGACAGTAGAGCATAGGAACAGGCCCTTTGGCCTACCAAGACAGTGTTGACACATGACGCCTTTCTAAACTAAAACTCTTTGCCTCTACATAGTCCATAACATTCTGTTTCATGTCAATTCATATATCTGTCAAGATGCCTTTTAAACATTCCTGTTGTGTTCACCCTCAACACCTCCTCTGGTTGTGTATTCCAGGCAGTTACCACCCTCTGTGTAAAAAATCTTGCCTCTCACATCACCTTTAAACTTATTCTCTTTCACCCTGGGAAAAAGACTCCAACTATGCATTCTATCCATGCCTCATAACATTTTGCAAACTTCTATATGGACACCCTTCATCCTTCGGTGTTCAAATGAAAACAAGCCAAGTTTGTCCAATCTCTCCTTATAGCTAATATCCTCTAAACCAGGCCATATCTTGGTAAACTGTTTCTGTACCCTCTCCAAAGTCTCCACATCCTTCTAGTAGTGTGGCAACCTGAACTGAATGCAGTATTCCAAATATGGCCTAACTAAAGTTCTGTACAGCTGTGACATGACTTGGCAATTTTCATACTGGCAAACTAATGGAGAAAGTGAAGTCACTTGGTGTGCAGGGTGTCCTAGCTAGGTGGATAAAGAACTGGTTGAGCAACAGGAGACAGAGAGTTGAAGGGAGTTTCCCAAAATGGAGAAAGGTGACCAGTGGTGTTACATAGGGGTCAGTGTTGGGGCCACTGTTATTTGTGATATACATAAATGATTTGGAAGACAGCACTGTTGGTATGATCAGCAAGTTTGCAGAAGACACAAAGATTGGTGGAGTAACATAAAGCATAGGGAGATGTCAAAGAATACAGGAGAATACAGGAGTTGAGCAGACAAATGGCAGATGGAGTTCAAATGTGAGGGGATGCATTTTGGGAATTCTAATTCTAGACCAAATTATACAGTAATTAAAAGATCCTTGGGAAAAGTTGATGAGCAGAGAGATCTGAGAGTTCAGGTCTATTGCACCCTGAAGATTGCTGCAGAGATGGATAGAGTAGTCAAGAAGGTATATGGTATGCTTGCTTTCATCGGATGGGGTATTGAGTATAAGAACTGACAGGTCATGTTAAAATTGTACAAGACATTGGTTTGGCCACATTTAGAATACTGTGTGTAGTGCTGGTCACCACATTACCAAATGGATGTGGACACTTTGGAGAGGGTGCAGTGAAGGTTTATGAGGATGTTGCCTGGTATGGAAGGTGCTAGCTATGAAGAGAGGTTGAGTAGGTTAGGTTTGTTTTCATTAGGAAAAAAGAGATTGAGGTCTACAAAACCATGATAGAGACAAGCTTTTTCCCAGGGTAAAGGATTCAATAACGAGAGGTCACGCTTTCAAGGTGAGTGGTGAAAAATTTAAGGGGGATACATGCGGCAAGTACTTTACACAGAGGGTGGCGGGCATCTGGAAAGCGTTGCCAGCAGAGGTGGTAGAGGCAGGCACGGCAGATTCATTTAAGATGCATCTGGACAGATGCACAAGTAGGTGGGGAGCAAAGGGATACAGATGTTTAGGAATTGGGCGACAGGTTTAGACAGTGGATTTGGATCGGCTCGGGCTTGGAGGGCTGAAGGGCTTGTTCCTGGGCTGTAAATTTTCTTTGTTCTTTGTTCTTTATACTCTATGTACTGACTGATGAAAGCAAACATGCTCTGTGCCTTTTAACCACCTTATCCCCTTGTGTTGCTGGTTGGAGGGATCTGTGGATCTATATAGACTACATCCACCAATCTTCCTTCATCAATCATCTTTGTCACTTTCTCAAAACACTTAATCGTATTTGTGAGACATAATTTTCCCTGCTCAAAGCCATTCCAGCTATCACTAATAAGACAACATTTTTCCGAAAGTGAGCAAATCCTGTCCCTGAAAAGCTTCTCCAATAATTTCCCTGTCACCGCCCTATTACAAGCTCACCAGCCTGTAATTTCATGGATTGTAATGAAAAAAACATGATTCTTAAGGGGCTTGACAGGGTAGCAATGGAAATGTTGTTTCCCAATGTGGGAGAATCTAGGATCAGACAGCATAATCTCATTATACTTAAGACAGAAATAAGGAAGCATTTATTTTCTCAGACGGCATTTAATCTTTGTAATTCTTAATCACAGAGGGCTGTCGAGGTTGGCCCATTCAGTATATTCAAAGCTGAGACAGACAGTGTTTTAATTAGGAAGTGAATGAAGGGTTATGGGATAAGGCAGGAAGGTGGACTTGAAGATTATGAAATCATAATCTCATTGGATAGTGGAGTAGACTTAGAGCATACCATATCAATGCTCAGACATCTTATGGTCTTAAATCAAATTGTGAAAGGTAATCTGTCAGATTAGTTTGCCGAATGCTTTACTGGAAGCTACCCTTTCCTGGGATAATACACACTGAAACAAACTATGAATAAAGGTATTTAGATCTAGACTTATCAAGTGAGGGTTGGTGAATTAGTAATCTCAGGGTAAAAGATTCTCTGGGAGAAAGTGTTGCAATTATAAGTTTCATAGTGACATACCTGAGTCCGAAACAATAACAGGAACTTTAAAAAAACAATTCCTCAGGCATGAAGGTACAGCTGGCTAAAACTGACTGGGAAAATAAACTGGAATTTATGATCGTTCAAAAAGGATGGAAAAACATTAAATAAACTGCTTAAGTTTGTCAGAAAAACAAACTGCATTAACAATTCCTTATTTTTCTATTCAATTCCCCTTTCAATAAACTATACCATTCTATTTGCTTTCCTAATTGCTCACTGTACCCGTATACTCTGCATCTCAGATTTGCAACTTCCCACCACTCAGAAAATATGTTTCCTTTCTATTCTTCCTGTCAAAATGGACACTGTTCCACATTATGCCCCAGATCTTTTCACACTCATTTAACACATCTATATCATTATGTAATGTCCTGATGTCCACTTTCCAACTTCTTTTCTGACGTATCTTTGTGCCATCAGTCAATTTAGCAAGCACACTCTCAGCCACTTCATCCAGGACATTTATATAAACTGCAAAAAGTTGAAAACTGTGACGTGTCATGTCTTAACGTTTGTGTTTTAAAAATGAGGCAGAGGAGAGCCTGAGACAGAAAGAAAAGAAACCAAATTCTACACTCTAGATCCCCTTCCCGACCTAAACCTTGTTGAACATTTCTCCCTCTGCATCCAAATATCTGCAGGCTCGGAGTCACATGAGAGCGCATGGCAGAAGCTCACGACAATGACTAGACTTCATGGAGGGCCAGCACACAACAATGTATAATTAATGTTTTATCACGTAATCATCAAGTCGCTGTGTAACTTAAAATATAAACAGAGGACTGTAGGAAATACATAGCAGATAAGGCAACATCTGCGGTGAGAGAAACAGTTAATATTTCAGGTTGATGACCTTTCATCGGTTCTGAAATAACATAAAATTTTAATTCTGTACCATTTGCTGGCAGAGCTGTTGAATATTTATAACATTTTCCATTTTTAATTTAATTTTCACAGCATTTAGCATTTATTTTATGTGCTGTGTTCTTTCCACTTATTAATTCAAATAATCCAATAAACAAATTTTGTTTTGCACCAATGGTCTTTGAGGCAGCTGAGACAGAAACACAGAAACAGATGAACAGGAACACGCCATTCAGCCCTTCAAGCCTACTATTCAATATGACCATGGCTGATCCTTTATGTCAGTGCCATAGGGTCACAGAGTAATGCAGCATGGAAACAGGCCCTTCAGCCCAAGCATGTCCATGCTGACTATGGTGCCCACTCAGTTAGTTCTCCCTGCCTGCATTTGGTCCATGTCTCTCTAAACCCTTCCCATCCATGTACCTCTCCAAATTTCTTTTAGATGTTGCTATTGTACCTGCCTGAACCACGTTCTCTGGCAGCTCATTCCATATACACATCACTCTCTGCGTGAAGAAGTTGCACCTCAGGTCCTTCTTAAATCTTTTCCCTCTTACCTTAAAGTTTTCAATTCATGATCCCTGTGAAAAGGCTATATGTATTCATCTTATCTATGCCCCTCATAATTTTATACACCTCAATGAGGTCACTCCTCATTCTCCTACACTCCAAGGAATAAAGTCCTATCCTGGCTCACCTCTCCCTATAACTCAGGCCTACTCGTCCTGGCAACATCCTTGTAAATCTTCTTTGTGCTCTTTTCAGTTTAACTATGTCATTCCTATAAAAGGGTGACCAAAACTGTACACAATATTCCAAGTGTGGCCTCACCAATGACCTCTTATACAACTGTAGCATAACATCCCAACTCTGATACTCAATGCCTCATTCAATGAAGGCCAGTATGCTAAATGCCTTCTTCACCACCCTGTCTACCTGTGATGCCATTTTCAAAGAACTATACACTTGTATTCCTGTCCCTCTGTTTCACAACACTCCTCAGGACCTTACCATTGACTGTATAAGTCTTACCTTGGTTTGACTTTCCAAAGTATAACACCTCTCACTTATCTGTATTGAATTGCATTTGCCAATCCTTATCCCACTTCCCCAATTGATCAAGATCCCTCTGTATTTTTTGATAAGCTTCCTCACTATCAACGATACCTCCTAACTTTGTATCATCTGCAAACTTATACACCATGCCTTGTGCATTCATATCAGATCATTTACATAAATAACAAATATCAAAGATCCCAGCATCAAAGCCCGTGATACATCACTAGTCATAGGCCCCCGAGACACAACCTTCAACCATCATCCTCTTTTTCCTATTATCAAGCCAATTTTAAATCCAATTAGCTAACTCTCCCTTCATGATGAGCCTGCCATGCTGGACCTTGTCAAAGGCCTTATTAAAGTCCATCTAGACAATATCCACTGCCTACCCTCATCCATCCTCTTGGTTACCTCTTCGAAAAACTCTAAAAGATTTGTCAGACATGACTTCCCGTGCACAAATTCACACTGACTACCCCTAATCAGACTTTGACTCTCCAAGGGTTAGTTGATCCTATCCCTCAGTGTCCTCTCCAACAACTTACCTACCACTGATGTCAAGCTCACTGGCCTGTAGTTCCCTGGCTTGTCTTTGCTACATTTCTTAAACAATGGAACAACATTAGCCACCCTCCAGTTTTCTGGAACTTCATCAGTAGTTAAAGATGAAGCAAAAATCTCTGCAAGAGCCTCTGCAATTTCCACTTTCTTCCTATATTGCTGGTATCTTTAAAATCTCACAATGTATCTGTTTCTTTCTTGAATATATTCAGTGACTTATCTGCAAACTTACTAATTATGTCTTATACATTCAAATCCAGATCATTTATGTAAATAACAAATAACAAAGGTCCCAACACCAACCCCTGTGGCACACCACTAGCCTCCAGTCTGAGAAACAACCTTCAACCATTGCCCCCTTCTTCCTACCATTGAGCCATTTTTGAATCCAATTAGCTAGCTCTCCCTGGATCCCATGCGACTTAACTTTCAAGACTATCCCTAATCAGACTTTGATTATCCAAATATTGGTTGATCCTGTCCAACAACATGCCTACCACAGTCTTCTACAGGAGAGAATTTTACAGGCTTGTACCCTTTCAGTGAAGAAACGTTTCCTCATCTGAACCCTAAATGTTCCACCCTGTATTCTGACACTGTGTTCTCTGATTCCAGACTCCCCACCAGAGAAAACATGTTCCCTGCATCTAGTCTGTTGACATATATTAAAATTTAATATATTTCAATTAGATCTCCTCTAATACTTCTAAATTCAATTGAATATAGACCCAGCATCAAAAATCTGGAAAGGATAGGTTCCATAGCATGTTAAAATAGGGGATCCTTTAATTATTCTCTTACAATCCTTTCTTTCTAAACAGACCAATTTCACAACCTATCCCAATTCTCTCCATGCTTTGCAAAATCTCTGAATATCAGAAAATGCTGACATTTTTCCAGGGCTATGCAATGACTTCCTTAGAGTTTGGAAGGCACTACCTCCGACAGTGCATGTTGTGGAAATTCTCTGGAAGTCAGCTTCAATGATCATTATAGAGGGAGATAATGGCACAGTGATATTGTTGTTGGACTAGTAATCCAGAGATTCGGGTAATGTTCCAATTGCTCTGATTCGATGGTGGAATCAATTGATGTAACAACATTCTGGATTTCTGATTTCCTTCAGGGAAGGAAATCTGACATCCTTCCCTCATCAACGTGTGACTGCAGATCCATGGCAATGCGGTTACCCTCTGAAATGCCCAACAAGCCACTCAATTGTACACAACTGCCAAAAAGTCTCAAAGCACCAAAATCGGACGGATTATCTAGGTGCCAAAAACCACAATGGCAAAATCAGCCCTGTCTATCCTGCAGAGTGCTCCTTACCAACATCTGGGTGATGTTGCTAAAATTGGCAGACCTGTCTCATGGATTGGTCAAGCAATAGTCTGACATAGTCATACCTATGAAATTGTACCTCACCGGCAGTGGCCGGACACCACCATCACCAGTATCCAGCAGTATCCAGACAGTGGCATACAGTCAGGGGATCAGGGTGGGGAATTGCCTGAAGAGTCATCAACCTTGACCCCGAACTCCATGAGGATCAGTAAGCTTTGCACAATCAGTAAGGAGAGATCACATCCAGAGTTAGACATAGCCTGAGTGAGCTTGAAGGCAGTGTGGTCATTTGGTGCAGAGGGGAAGCTGTGTTTGTTGCTTGCCTTTTTTTGACTCATAGTTACTCAGGTCTTTTTCAAGCAGGATAAATTAAAACCCGTGATTGAGGCCCAGCGCAAAAAGAGTGACATCACAGGTAAACCGTAAGTTCAATGGTTGGTGATAGCTACTAATTTGACGATCTTTTAAAGGTTACTTTCAAATTGGAGGTAAACAGGGGAAATATTTACAGGCTACAAACTAAAAGACCAACATGATTTTTAAAAAAAAATTCCAGTTCAGAACAAATTTGTCAAAACAGAGATGCCAGGCCTGGTGATGTGTTATAACTAAGTGATGTGGGAGCTGGTGGTTCATAGTGACCACATTTGTAGCAAGTGCTGGTTGCTTGAGCAGCAGCCTGAGCTTCAAACACTGTAACACATCAGGGAGGGGGAGAGTTACCTGGATTCTGTGTTTCAGGAGGCAGTCACACCACTTAGATTAACACTTCAAATTTGGTCAGTGGTCAGAAACAGGAGAGTGTGATTCTTAAATCTGCACCAGAAGGTTGTGGGTTTAACCAACACCTCAATTTGGGGCAAGGGGTTCAGTTTTAACTTTGCGCCGATGGATTCGTGGAATACACTGTAGTAGTGAAAGGGCCAGCATCATAACTGAGGCCTGGTCCCTATTTAGATTAGATTATCTACAGTATGGAAACAGGCCCTTAGGCCCAACCAGTTCACACCGAAGAGTAACCCACCCAGATCCATCTCTGACTAATGCACCATCTCTGACTATGGGCAATTTAGAATGGCCAATTCACCTGACCTGCACATCTATGGACTGTGAGAGTACCCAGAAGAAACCCACGCAGACACAGGGAGAATGTGCAAACTCCATGCAGGCAGTCACCCGAGGCTGGGATCGAACCTGGGACCCTGGTGCTGTGAGGCTGCAGTGCTAACAGCTGAGCCACCGTGCTGTCCCATAGAGATAAAGGCACACAATGAGCATTCAGAGGAAACTTGTTTTAGTGAGATTGTGTAACATTGCGTGAACAATGGGTTAAAATAGGGACACAACGCTGTCGTCAAAGCTAAGTAATTCTTTTGGAACTTGAAATACCATTTGGCCTCTGCTTGGCCCCACAAAATATCCAAAAACTAATGTTTCATCTGGGGTCTGTTGAAATGACTGGGGTCAAACTGTGGCATCAAGGTGATCAAACCTACTTTGAGACCATTAGTAACAATTTTGCCAAATTAAAATGGACTCATACGAATGAGCGTATCATCTAATCCAACATCAAGGTCAGGACTGAGGGACTTGAGTATTAAGTGATGAACGGCTAGCAGAGGATTTCTCTGGTTGGATGCTAAAATAAAAATCCAACATGTAATAGTCCTGGGAGACTTTCTTGCATTTCAGTCAAAAACGTCTCAACCAACGCTGTCACAAATGGATTAACTGCTCTCTGAACATGTTGGTTATTTGTAGGAACTTGCTGTGTTATAACTGCTATTAAATAATAATACGATCCCAACAGTGCAGAAACAAGCCACTCAACCATCGAGACTGCACTGATCCTCCAAAGAGCATCCCACACCCCTTTACCTTGCTCCTGTAACCTCACATTTACCATGAATATCCACCTAACCTGCACATTCCTGGTCACTACAGGACAATTTACCATGACCAACCCACCTAAACTGTACATCTTTGGACTGTGGGAGGAAACTAGAGCATCCAGCAGGAACCCACTCAAACACAGGGAGTTCATGAAAACACCACTTCGACAGTCACCCAAGGCTGGAGTCAAACCCAGGCTGTGATGCTGTGAGGCAGTAATACTAACCGGTGAGCCACTGTGCCACAACATGCAAACTCTTTTCTCATTCCCATGCAGGATTCTCTTATTTGGGGAATGCCTCCATTATCCTGTCAATATTTATAAAACATTGTTTCCTGTATTTCCTCCTGTTTAAATGTTGTTCTTTTATACAGAATCATACCTGGCTTATATGCATGGTGGTGTCACAGGTCAAGGGTCGAGCTGAAGTGAGGTCATTGGAGCCTAGCAATGTGGAAATTATTCCATTCTGGTCCACTTTTCTGATCATGGTTCCATCCACAAAATAAATCAAACCATTCTTGTCGATAGCAATTCCTGTTTAAAGAAATAAATAACACTGTGACTTTGACGTACCTCAAAACAGGAGCAAACAATGAAGGCTTTCATGATTGCTTCACCAAGTACTGTTATTGCTAAATTAAATGGGTCCCTATTGGCTACAGATCTACTGAATCAGATCAGGAGGAACAGAACACAGAAGTATTAGGTGTTGTTTACTCACTGCTCTTATTGGGTTCTGTGCTTTCAAAGGGAACCTTTAATATTCCCCATTCAAAATATCTGAATTATAGACATACAGGCAAGCAAAGGCGTTGTGATGTACTTGAATCTCCCATCCTTATACAGTTTTCACTGTCTGCCACTTCCCTCAGAGTTTGCTGGTATCAAACTGCTCTTATGATAATTCCATCCAATTATAAGACCCACCGGAACACTGAGGGTCTCAGAGTGCTAATGTGGAATACTCAGTAAGCTCATTATACAGCTCTCATTTATTGCACTGTCTTTGTTCCAAGGCTACACCCACTGTGACTCTTGCATGTTCACTACAGCATAGATCTCATTATGGCACAGCAACAAGACTGCTTTGATTACTTCAGCTTTCATCAGTGGAAATGTAGAAGAATGTATATGCAGTGGCATTCCTCATTTTCAGAAATTGATACCTCAGATCCTGCCTCTGTTAACAACTCCTTCCAAATTCTATCACTCTCCTGAATTTCCAAATTGTAACAACTCTGCCTGCATATCAAGTGGTGCTGACTCAGTTACCTGTACCTCTGGGTATACTTCTGAAACAAAAGTGAATCTGAATTTGGTTTCAGGGTTCAGAACTTGGCAAAGAAAGGAAGGTTTCTAACATGTGTGCATGATCATGTGTATAGATGTATGTGCGTGAGTATGTATGTCTGTGTGCATACGTGTACACAACATACCTTTGGGACTCATC
This sequence comes from Chiloscyllium plagiosum, assembly GCF_004010195.1. Lineage (NCBI taxonomy): Eukaryota > Metazoa > Chordata > Chondrichthyes > Orectolobiformes > Hemiscylliidae > Chiloscyllium > Chiloscyllium plagiosum. The sequence goes on along the minus strand of NC_057711.1, from coordinate 23,526,972 downwards.
AAAGAAGCTTCCACAGCTTTGCCTCCATCTCCACAACGAGCTTCATCAAATGGCAGACATTGTTCTCCGGTCCCTGCTACCACTTCAGAGTTAGCTGTCAGATCTTTAGCACCAACTAGGGACCTTGGATGATAGATCCTCCGGGTGTTGGTATCTGAGATGTACAGATCTCCTGTCACTGGGTCAGTTGCCAGGAAATATCTATGTGCCGGGTTATTGCTTTGGAAAGAAGCAAATTTTGTTTTTTTAATGAAAGGTATTTTACAAAGTCCTGAATTCAATCTGAGCGATGGCCTTGTGATGTTGTTTACAATGGCTGCCAGACGCAGTTGGACTTCCTCCGTATCAGAGATCAGATGGTACGGAGTATCCTTTATCATGACACTGGCAAACATTTTAACATCTTTTTACTGTAAAAGAGGACAGGAAACTAATTAAAGAATGAGATAAAGCCAGACTTAATCTTTCCAACACCCACTCTGCTAACCTAACACTCATTGAGTGTTCATTATATTATCAATATATAGGATTACAGCAAGAACCCATTAATAATAGCAGTTTAAGAACTCCCACTATTGATACTCCCACTGAGTGAATTCATTCAACAAATTATCATTTGTCGCCAGACTATTCAAATACTGTAAACCTGCCCACTAATAGTTTATATACATCATATCTGTGGAACATTCAGTGAGACACAGTATGATACATGATGTCTCTTTTGCGAAAGCTTGTTGTTTATGAGGTTTTAGCAAAATCTTCCATCAGGCGAAGGCCACCATTGAATGTCATCAGCATTTTAAGACATAGGAGAAGAAGGAGACCATTCAGCCAATTGAGTCTACTCGACTATCAATGAGATCATTGCTGATTTGATCATTCTCAAGTCCACTTTCCTGCCTTTTCCCCATAACCGTTGATCCCTGACTGATTAATAATCTAGGTGAAAGTGAGGACTGCAAATGCTAGAGATTAGAGTCGAGAGTGTGGTGCTGGAAAAGCACAGCAGGTCAGGCAGCATCTGGGGAGCAGGAGAATCAACGGTTTGGGCAAAAGTCCTTCATCAGGATTAAAAATCCATCCCAGCCTTGAATACATTTTTAATGGCCAGGCCTTGACAGCCCTGTGCAGTAAAGCATTCCACAGACTCTCTACTCTTGAGAGAAAAAAAATCTTCCAATTTCTGAATTAAATGGGGAAGGTGCAGTTTTATTTCCAATTGTTGTCCCCTATTTGCTTAACAGGGCAGTTTGCCCCTTGATCTGGATGTTTAGCTGCCCAGCCATTTTTGTGAAGAGATGTTGCTTTTCACTAACATAAAGGAAAATGAAAATAAAGTATTGGTCTACCCCATTAGCATAATCGGAATTCTCAGCATTTCAGTTCCTTATAATTGGGACTCTCGCTACTGTGGGAATTCAGCATATGATGGACTCTTGAAATTAACTTGGCTGGTGTAGGTACAGAGGAACCTCGATTATCCAGCATTTGATTAACCGAATTTTGGATTATCCGGACAAGATTGCAAAGTCCCGATACTTGGCTAACAATGTTATCCGGCATTCGATTAACTGAACAAAATACTGCCCACCCTTGTCGTATGGACGATTGAGGTTCCTTTGTAGTTGAGTTGAGGCTTTGTTCCTGCAAACAAAAGAAAATCCCTTGCAATGTAACAGTGAGTGTTTTCACTGGCCCTTTGGATGTTAGGAAAAACAAAGATTTTCAGACCTTTCTGGCCCAGGCCAGCATGCAACAAGAGGCACAAGAGAAAATTCAGCTCCAGTTACGTTTCACAAGAGGTTGACACAAGAAAGGAAATCTGGAGATACAAGTTCTTGAATGGCTCCAGGTCAAGGGGCCACCCACTGAGCCCCAGACATTAATCTGAGAAACACTGATTCCTACTAATCGCCAGCTCCATCAGAACTGTGGCTTCGCAGTACATTGCAGCAGTCAGACACCAAGACTAGGTGAGGCTCAAAAGGAAGTGGGCAAGACAGCGCAGCAGTTCACATAACATCCAGACAAATAAGAAATACCAGTACACAACAGCAAAGCTCTGGAAGATCTGATCAACTTCTATTACCTAAAAAATGGTGTGCACATCAGAGCCACACTTGATTACATTGTGCATGTTTTCAGAACATACCGTAACATTCAATGCAGTACCTCAATTTAACATGTCCAATAAAGGCATATTCCTGCTTTTCATGACCACCGGATGCATCAAAACTCTTTACAATCAAAGAAGCATTTCTGATGCACAGTCACTGTTATAATGTAGGAAATGGGGAAACCAATTTGCACACAGCAAATTCCTACAGAAAGCAATGTGATACTGACTGGTTCATCTGGTAACTACTGGTAGGACACTGGGGAAAACTTACTGTTGCTTCAAAAAAGCTCCAGATGAGACTTAGCTTAATATTTGGGGGAAGTAATGGCCCACTGGTATTATTGCTGGACTGAAAATCCTTAGACCCAGATAATGTTCTAGGGACATGCGTTTAACTTCCACCACGGTACCTGGTGCAATCTGGATTCAATAAAAACAAATCTGGAATTAAGTGTCTTGGAAAAATCCTTATGGTTCACTAATGTCCTTTCGGGAGGGAAGCTGCCATCCTGACCTGATGTGGCCTACCTGTGATTCCAGACCCACAGCAATGTGATTGACACTTAACTGCGCTCTGGGCAATTAGGGATGGATAATAAATGGTGGCCTGGTGATGCCCTCATCCCATGAACGAATTATTAAAAAAGGTCTCAAAGATGGCACCTCTAAACTGTGTAGCACGTCTTCAGTACTCTACTGGAGTAGCAGCCTTGATTTCTATGTTGAAGCTCAAGAGGAGAACCTGAATCGAGAACCTTGTGACTCTGAAGCAAGAATACCACCAACTGAGCTACAGCCCGCTTTCTTAACAATAGCATTTAAAATAAACTGAGAAATTGAGTTGCATCATAGAAATATATAACAATGCAGTGAAGTAGTCCTGAGGAAAAAGAATCTATTACTTACACACAACATCCTGGTAAAATAGAAAGATTCTTAAGAAGGCTGTCAGGGAATAGTTTTGGTGGGAAGTAGGATGTAATAAGAAATTACTGAAATGTAATTAAGTATGATTGCGCGTTGATGATAGATTCAAATTTATTGAATCTCATTTACTTCCATCATTTATCTTTAGATGGCTTTAATATCTCATGTTGACAACCAAGTGTAATGTATTGTTTAATGTCTGAAACAAATCATTGGAAATGGCTGACCCTTTGACTGTGAAGCATCAAGGTCTTCCAAGTTTTTATCTCTGCTTTTTATCTGTGCAGATTCAGGAAATTTGCAGCATTTGACAATTCATCTGCAGGTTAAAGATTAGTTATTTGTCCAGGAGTCAGATCAGGCCAAGGATACAGGAAAACAGTAAAGGGTATCCTGAAAGTGGAGATACCATCCAGTACAAATCACATCCTGATAAGTGAGAACTGATAATTTGATAGCTCTCCTAGGATGCAAAGAAGGTGTGCAGTGGAGGATAATGGGTTGGTAGTAGTAAACAAAATGCATTTTGTGCATCAGTCCATCACTTACAGAATCACCTCTAGATCTGTAGATTCTGCAGACAAGTGCCTTATTGTGGCCAGAGATAAAATGGAGATAGAAAATCAATTCAGGCAGTCCCTCGAATGCAAACAGTTTCCGTTCTTGAGTCCATCCTTATGTTGATTGGTATGCAAGTCAGAACACAATGTACATAGGACAGTATAAAATAGCCATTTGTAAATAGAAAGGAATGTTAGTATGTCAAACCTTTAAAATTAAGATTAATACATCCCCTGTATGGGATCGTTTCTGTCAGTTCAAGCATTCATAAGTTAGATGATCATATGTTGTGGTCCCTCTATATCTCATAGATGGTTCATGAAGTTCAATATTGGAACTAATTTACCTTCTGATTTCAGAATTTACAAGCAGAACATGATACAGTGGTGATGAGTATGGTTATCTTGTTTTAATGCTTTATCATTGAAAGAGTCCTCATCATTTCCTCATAAGTTGAGATAACTGTAAATATCGAAAGCCGTGGCAATCAGAAACCATCAAATTGAAAGCTGACTGAAACCAATTTCACATATTGTTTGTAACTTGACAAACATTGCTCGGAAAACACTGGGATTTATCAAGTTTTCTACGATGCTGGTATCGCCAGTTACAGGCAAATGCTAAACTGATCCGATACAATTAGCAACTTCCAATCACTCTGGTTGAAAAGACCGGTCAATCCGAAGAGAATAGACAGAGAAACAAAATCCATCCACTGATTAATATTTATCCAGTGATGAATGTTTGAATCTTAACACAAAAGATAAAGTCAATCTACTCTTTGATTTCAGTGTGAAACTGCAGCAAGTTTGATCAGATTCAAGAACACCTTAAAATTGGGATGAATTGAATGTTGCTGATTTTAATGGACTTAATTAATTTTATCACTGAAGGAACTGCCGGCAAGCATTAGTATTCAAACACAAGACAGAAGACTTTCATTTTCATTTGTGTAGACTGAAATATAAAGATTAATTCAATCAGTGTAAGATGATTGCGAGTTTGCTATTTTTTCAGTAATTAATACTTATTATAACCATCATCTTACTGGTCTCCATATTCCAAGCTGGAGTGAGCAGCTCACTGAAAGTAGACCAGAGAATTAGGCCCATACATATGCGTCCCTCTTTCTGGCCTGTGCACTCTTCACTATGACGAATCCTGCACTGGTTTATGTGATTGTACGGCTCATTCCCAGTTGTTTCATCATTTAGTAAACAGTGAGGCTGGGGAAGGAGGAGAAACATGTACAGGCACCACTTACCCACCAACTCAGGGTGCCAGTACATGTACAGCATATGCCCATCAGTACTGCATATCTTACACTGGCAATTTGTGATACTTATTCATTCCTTCATTCATGTGAGTACTTGCCAGAATTTCTTACCCATCTTTAATCGCACTTGAGAAGGTGGTACTCAGCCACCATCTTCACAACTGAGTGGCTTGCTAGGCCACTCAAAAAGGAAACTATGAGTTAACATGTCGGTCTGGAAACTCGCGTTGGTTAGACCATTGTGTGTGGCACAGTGGCTCAATGGTTAGCATTGCTGCCTCACAATACCAGAGATCCAGGTTTCATTCCGCCCTCTGGTGACTGTCTGTTGTGGAGTTTGCACATTTTCCCTATGTCTGCATGGGTTTCCTCCTATAGTCTGAAGATGTGCAGGTTAGGTGGATTGGCTATGCTAAATTGCCCATTATGTCCAGGGGTGTATGGGCTAGGTGGATTAGCCACGGGAAATGCAAGGTTACAGGGATAGGGTAGGGAGAGGAGTCTGGGTGGGATCCTCTTCGGTGGTTCAGCATGGACTTGTTGGGCTGAATGGTCTGCTTTCATGCTGCAGGGATTCTATGTAAAGGACAGGAGATTTCCTGGTCAAAAGGGCATTAGTGAATTTAATGCACATTTATAACTTTTCTGATATTCAGTAAGGGAATTTGGGAACTAAAAGCATAGGGCAGGTAGGTAGAATTGAGATTAGAGATCAGCCATGATGTTGTTGAACAGGGCACACTTAATGGGCAAAGTGGCCTATTCAAGCTCTTATTTTTTATGATCTTACCAATCCATTAGCTACATAGTCACTGTTACTGATTTTTTGAGTCTGTTTTCATCAACCACATTTAAATCTCCAGCTGGGATAATGGGATAGGAACTTGTGTCTTCAGATCATTAGCACAGGCTTCATGATTTCTGATCCAATAACAGAATTTTCCTGCTACTGTTCTGAGAAGGCCTTCAACAAAGGTGTAAAGTTCAAAATGAAAAGGAATATCAGGAGCAATTAAAGGCTGTTTACAATGCATTCAATGTCATCAAAATTAAAATAACTAATTACTTATCAAAGGGATAACAGATGTCAGTGAAACTTTGATTTATATCCAGTTTAACTATTTCTATTTCTGGTTCTAAATTTTAACAAATGTTTGGCACTGCTTGTTATAGATCTTACATTACCACTCTCCATTTATTTCCATTTATTCCAGTTCTAACTTTACAATTTCCTCGCTGGAATTGCAGCATTGTCACTTTCCATTTCCATTTTCCAGCTTAAAATATAACTGCAACTTGCTTTGTTTCACAGTTCTAATTCTCGGCACTCCCTGTCCATTTTCCTTCTACCAACTCTAACTCAAATCCTTTTTTGAACACATTTCCCTTGTTGTAAGTGATTCTTCTATTTTAATTATTCAAAACCTTCATTCAACTCCCCCTGTTCCCTTCAGTAAGGTTCAGGGATCCAAATTCTGATATTACATCGCTGCTTAATACAGTCAGACAACACACAAAAATTGGTCCAGCCATTGAACATGACAACATCAATAGATCTGTGACAAATTGTTCTAGTGGAATCATAATTGCCTCCCTTAGAATGGTGTTTTATCATTTTAACAGAATGACATAACAAAACTTCACAAACATTTCCCAGTGTTACTGCATAGTAACAATCCTGATTACCAAATGAGGTTATTTTATGAAGACATTCTGTGTTTACTGAAATAATATCAACATTTATTTTGTGAGTAGGATGGAGGGATGATATCTTGGATAGCTGGGAAATAACATATTTAATCTGTGTGCTTTAAGTCAGTTTTACATTGCAATTCTTTATCCTACCTTTGTCTCTTTTTAAAATAACTTCAGTAATTAAAGTGGCACCGAACTGTGGCAACATATACACATCTCATTGCATTTTCATAAATACAAGTGGCAATAAATTGCTATTCTATTCCATTAAGGGGAGACAAGTGGTCTGCTCCAAACAAGGTGCTATTCCCTTGACTGTCAAGAGAGGGCACATGAGAGCAACTCTGAATGACTACCTTGAAAGTTTGTTGATCTCTGTCCAAAAATTGTCTGAAACTTTGTGGAATTTTGCACCTGACCCCAGAAACTGAGAATTCATGACTCCTGGCAGTATTCAGTGCACGATAAGATGAGGGCATCAGAAGATAAAGGATATTTGTTCCATAAGCAAATAATTTTTAAATCACCATTACATCTTCTGTTAACCTCCTTTAACCTATTGGCATTTTATGTAAACATTTATCCTGCAAGTTGAAAAACCAGTGCCTATTCGAAGCTCAAACAATATTTGGAATTATTCCCAGTTCTTTATTCACCATGGGTACATAATTAAATCTGTCAATAAAGCAAATCAACTCATGCTGCTGTTATAAAATCTTGCTGTATGGATGTTGTTTGTCAAGGTCTGATAATGCATGGACTGCACAAATTATTGGAATATTCCATATCCAACTGAATATGCTCACTCTAACATCTTCACCTACCTAGCGCTCTCTCAATAATGTACTGAAATATCAGGTTAGGTTGCATGTTCAAGTTTATATAGTGAGGATTTTGGAAGACTGATTGGGACTGCTAAGCTAACTTGACAGTTCAAGATGAGGGATATTGACTGCAAGAGACAAAAGTGATGCAAACCTGTGAATTGTGCCTCAGCTACATCTCTTAATTAAGGAAATAAAAGGAATTGGCTGAGGTGACAGTGCAACTTTTCCTGACAGCCAACTTCAATTTCCTGATATTTGAAGGTTGTGGGAACGATTTAATGGTAAGCCCAAATGTAACAACATTTTTCTTCAATTCAGCAATAACCATTCAATAACTGATGCCATTCTATGGAGCAGATGCAACACAAAACAGAAGGAGGTGGAGAAGGAAAAGAAGAGTAGGAATTGAACTGGCACAAGAAACAGGCCAAACTGGAAAAATAGAGCACCATGCAACAATCAGCTTGTGAAAGACAAGTTCTCAAAAAGCTGTTATGCAAGGACTAGAAATTTGACATTGCGCATGTGGGACTGCAGCCACGCAAGGAGACAAAAGTTAAGTGAGCCTGCTCTTCTTAGAGCAGAGAAGATTAACAGCGATTGCAGTGATGATTAACATCAAGGAGGGGATTTTTCTACTGACTTAAGGAAAAACTGTTTCCAGCGGCTGTGGGGTCAACAACCAGAGGACACAGAATTTGCATGATTGGCAAAAAAAAACAAAAGAAGAGGGGCTTCTTTTTAACACAATGGGTTGTCATGATGAGCAATGCATGATGTTAAATGATTGAGGGAGCAGATTCAAATTGCATTTCAAAAGGGAATTAGACATACACTTGAAAGACAAAATTTCGTTAATTAAGCCATGTTTAAATGTTAATTGTATATGGACTGGAATGATTGATTATTCTTTGTGACCATCCAAGCTGAGTCAATTTCAAAGATTAGATTCTATTAGTAATCATGGGTTCAGGGAAATGAGCTGGCACAAATAAGATGGGGCAAATGGTCTCTTTCTCTGTTGTAGAATTCTATAATAAAAGCAGCTCAAGTTTAGTTCTTTGATATCCCTTGTAAGCAGTAAGTTTTTTGTTTCTGATTTTTCGTTTTTTTAACCAGTGATAACATCAACTTACATAAATTGCACCTATGATAGTTTGAAAATATCACTCGTGTTCCATCCCTGATCCACCCCCACCAAGCCCACAATAAAGCACTGAAAGCCAAAGCAGGTCCAATAACCCAGTGAGAGAAAAGGTAAATTTTGAACTCAGACATTATAATGAAAGGACAACTTATGTAGGAGGAAGAAGTTAATTAAACCGTACAAGCTGATGGAAATGACATAACAACCGTTTTCAAACTTACCTATGTCTAAAATCTTTATTTCTTAGTAGGTAGCAAGAAAGGAAGAGAAGAAAAGTCAGAATTAGGTATGGAACATAAACAAAGAGATCCAGTTTGAATGAAGTGCGTCTATATCACTGTGCAAAGTGGTTCAAACTGTTTACACTATATTAGAAGAGGAGCCGTCACATCATTTTAATGTCACACAACCAGAACATAGTTTCCAGACAAATCAGTTTTGCTTCACTACTAGTGCACGCTAATAGCAAGCTACAACACAGATTGACTTTGACGTGTTCGCCAGTGCGCTGACCAGACACTTGTTCATTCTCTCCTTCATAACAAGGCAGCTAAGTTTTGAATGCATAACCTCCATAGCAACAGCTCGGTGTTTATAGTTGCCAGCAGTAACCTAAATCCAAGCAATGGTCATTGCTAACAAATTAATGAACCTTCATACCATGTGACTCTTCAGGAATGCAAATTGAAACACAATTTAACAACTGAACAAAGCTGCACGATAATTAGTGCATAGAATTTTCATGTGCTACAAACTAAAATAACTGCACTATTTGCAACTGATCAATTTTGGAAACGCCATCAAATTAATGAGTACCTACCTAATTCCAGGCGAATGAATACAACTGAGGAGCTTGCAAGTATTTCACTAGAAAGGAGACTTGAAGCTAATTAACACATTTGGCAATGACCCTGCAGTTTAAATAAACTGTCTTCCCTCTCCGTAGCAGCAAAACATTGTGTTCAAATATTCCCCTCAAATTAACAGAGACAGGCAACACATAAATGCAACTTAAATGCAATTTTGAATGAATAGCTTCTTTGCTGCCATACTGACTGATGGAGAGGTAGTTAGCTTTCCTCGTGCGATTTCTTTCCTCACTGAACCTCAAATGTCATTCTTTAAGGGACTGGAATGATTGACTGACTGTTTGCATTGTTGAGTCTATTCAAACCAAATCAATCTGTGAATTCTATCAAGATGTGTGCCTACACTAATGTTAGCTTGTTCCAATGGTGGGCAGATGGGTCTTGCTCAGGTAAGCGCCCTTATGATTTAATTCATACAGCCTTCCAGGTTCTCTGCCTGCTGGGAAAGTAGCAGACTGTTGGAAGGAACGACTTTTCCCATCAATGCACTGGCTGGAGCAGCACAGGCTAGGTTTTGGGGCTCTAGACCTACCTTAGCTCTAGAATGCTTGTCACATTTCCTGAAGGAAAGATGCGGCGGATGTAGTTGAAATCGCCAACGTACAAGCTGCCATCGATGCCACATGCCAAAGCTACGGGTGCCAGGAGTTTATTACCATCTGATTGGCCATTGCAGCTCGGGCACGAGATGCTGCGTCTTCGTCCGTTACCCATGATGCTGTTGATGATGGCTGGCTGCTGAGAGATGAATTGATTTTCCCCGTTTCCCTTGTACAGGATGCCTAATGGGAGGATGATAAGACTAACTTTGTCACTGTCACAACAATAAGGCATTTTCCATGATTGCAGAACCATCATCATAAATCATAAAGCACTATTCAAATTTCACATTAGACCACACCAATCAAAACAATTGATTAAGACAGCTTGTGCCTTCAGCAATTCTGGATAGAGAATACTGATTAAATCAGTGATGAATGTCAAGGCTGCATCAATCTCTAAAGATTAGAATCATTTGACATTCACCTGTTGTTTGATCGGCTGAAGTATAAACACAGCAATGAGATCTTAGTCAAACCTGTTACTCGGGGGGAAAGAGGTCAGATGAAAATAATTTTTAAATAATGACTGCTGCTAATGAGCATTTATTCAGTTATTACCATTCGGAGTTTTAAAAGCTACTTCTAAACCATTTTCTGGTCACTCACTGTGTTTTTCTGGATTTTACATATTTACCCACTTTACCTTGAAAAGATTTTACCTCAACTTAATTATTTTAAGAGAAATGTTATGCTCTGGTGTTGCAGAACAGATTTCACTGAAACGAACATGACAGATAGCAAAGAATGCAGTTGCTTTCACCGTGTTCTACATGATCAATTTGGCAGGTTTTAAAAAAGCATCTATTTTGTCCCATTTTTTCACTGTTCTATCTGTGGGTGAGACTGCATCTCCACAGATACTATTCTGCGTATCCCATTCCTCATCCTTCATGTGCGGGTATGTGAATATTGGCATTGTCATTATTGTCAGGGTATAATTTTTGTTTAGATTAGAGTGGTGCTGGAAAAGCACAGCAAGTCAGGCAGCATCTGTGGAGCAGGAATCCTGATGAAGGCCTTTTGCCCGTAACGTCGATTTTCCTGCTCCTCGGATGCTGCCTGACCTGCTGTGCTTTTCCAGCACCACTCTAATCTAAACTCTGGTTTCCAGCATCTGCAGTCCTCACTTTTGCCTAGGGTATAATTTTTGTTTACCTCAGTGCACCTTTTTCATTTCTGGGTCTGCTTTTTGACAGACAGGAGCTACCTTCCCATCAGCTGCTTTGTTACGTGATGCGGTCACATAGTCTCATTATTTTCTGGACTTCTATCTGACATAGAAGGCCTTTTGGACTCATATAGAAGTGGAATTAGAAAGGTGAATCAATATCCTCAATAATTATCACTCCTTCAATAAATTTAAAGCCGCAGCACATCAGGAAAGGAGTGGACACTACAATATTTTAATTGGCACAAGGTCAGCAGTATAAGTTAGCCACAAGAGATTTTTTTTTTACAAAATAACTGACGCATACTGCATAAAAGCTCCCTTGTAACCATCACCCTGAACATGTGTTTGATATTAATGAGGTTGCTGCTACTGCATGGTAACTCACAAAGCTGCAGTATTTCAATCAGGCAGTTAACAAACTTTTACAGCATCTTGGATCTCATAGTCATTGAGTTATAGAGCACAGAAACAGACCCTTCGGACTAACTCGTTCACACCAACCATGTTCCCAAACTAAACTAGTCCCACCTGTCTGCGCTTGGCCCATACCCCTCCAAACCTTTCCTTTTCATAAACTTATCCAAATTTCTTTTAAACCTTGTAATTGTATCTTCATTCACCACTTTCTCTGGCAGTTCATTCCAGATACGATTCACTCTGGGTAAAAAAGTTGCCCCTCACATCCTTTTTATAACATTTTCCTCTCACCTTTAATACATGCCTCCTAGTTTTGAACCCTACAAAAATGACCTTATCATTGACCTTATCGATGCCCCTCACGGTTTTATAAACCTCAATCAGGCCACCCCTTTCGTTCCAGTGAAAAATGTCCTAGCTTTTCCAGTCTATTTTTCTATCTCAAACCTTCCAATCCTGGCAACAACCTGACAAATCTTTTCTGAACTTTCTCGTTTAATAAGACCCTTCCTATAAGGGACGACCAGGAATGCACACAGTACTCCAGAACATGTCTCACCAACTCAATCTCTTTGTTAAATTTAACAATGGATGCAGTTCTCAATACAAAAGCAACTGTGTCATTTTTCCATGGAGAGCTCCTGAACATAAGCAAGAGATTCCACATTCATTTTCAAATAATTCATTCCCTCAGTGATTTCAAGCTTCCTACCATCCAGTTTGCTGAGTTTTCATTTGTTGACAGGTTTCAAACTTTTAGCTTAGGCTTGCAACTTCCCTTTCTCTTCCTGACCCCTGTAGCCATGTTCCCTCTTATAGATTCCTCTCTCCCTTTCCCCCTTATGGTTTCTCTCTTCCCCCCACTCCAATGCATTTTCCCTGTCTCTGCCTGCCTCCTGCACCAACATCTTGCACCTTCTCTGTTTTCCCTTGCCTCTCCCTGTCTTACCCAATCCCCTTAAGAACAAGCCCATCTCCCCTAGGCCTTACTTTGAGCCTCTCTGTCTCCCTCCAGCCACTTTCAAACCACCTGGTCTCCCATATCTCCTTGAAGACTCATTGTTTCCACCAACTCCCTGGATGCTGTGGAGAGAAAGCCACCTCAGGAACCAGGCTGCTCCTGAAACCAACACCTCCCCCACCCCAACCCACCCAAATCACAGCAAAGCCTCCTAGCTCCTGGTCTTTGCTCCCAAATCCTCCCTATCAGCCCCTGGCCATGTCCTCTGCTCTCAGCCCTCGCTTGTGTCCTTGTGCCTTCGGATTATGAGAGAGTCTATCAGCGGCAAGCATGCGAGAGACCCAGGGAAAAACACAATACTGTGGAAGCTGAAACAGAAACAGAGAGTGCTGGAGAAACTCAGCAGATCTGACAGCATCGATGGAGATAGAAATTAAAGTTAATGTTTCGAGTCCAGCCTGACTTATCTGTATTAATGAATAGTCATACTGGACTTTGGGTGTCTTAATAGTAGTCAGGTTTACTAGCAAGGTGAATGATCAGCCATGATCAAACTGAATGGTAAAGCAGGTTGAAGGACTGAATGGCCTACTCCTGTGGTTATTTTCTATGTTTCTATGACAGTGTTTAGTTTCTCTCGCACTCTCTGTTTTTCTTACAATGGAGACTCAATCAGTGTTTCACAGAATCCCTTCTGTGTGGAATTAGGTCATTTGGCCCATCTAGTCCATGCCAACCCTCTGAACAGCATCTCACTCAGACCTACCATCCTACCCTATCTCTGTAACCTTGCATTTCCCATGGATAATCCACCTAGCCTGCACATCCCTGAACATTTGGGTATTTTAGCACGTCCAATCCACCTAGCCTGCACATCCCTGAACATTTGGGTATTTTAGCACGTTCAATCCACCTAGCCTGCACATCCCTGAACATTTAGGTATATTAGCACGTTCAATCCACCTAGCCTGCACACCTTTGGAGGAAACCAAAGCACCAGGAGGAAACCCACACAGACATGGGGCGACTGTGCAAACTCCTCACAGAGTTGCCCGAGGGTGGAATCAAACCTAGGTCCCTTGTGCTGTGAGGCAGCAGTGCTAATCCCTGAGCCACCATGCCGGCTGCAAGTCTGGGGATTTTGGGCAGGATTTTTTCACCAGCCCCACATATGTTCAGCGTCAATCATGGACTGAGCCTGACAATGCCCTCAGAGCTACAAGTTTCTCCCTGTGTCTATAAATGGACTGACCATGGTCAGCTATAGGTTCAACTCAGATCGACAGTAAGCACAGACTGGGGATGAAACTCAAGTGAGCAATCACTGCCACCTTCTCAGAGGAACATGGGATGGGGAATAGTCTTCTCAAGTGAGGGAAGTGGAATGGTTACTGGATTAATAATTTAGAGGCCCAGATGAATGCTATGGAGTGAAGGCAGAGGGTGAAATTTGAATCCAATTAATACATTTGGAATTTAAACAAAGACTGCAGGAGGGCATGCCAGGAATAGCACCAGCATAGTAAAGCATACGGTAATGATTTGGAAAACTATAAAATGGGACGATTTGCCAAACACCATAAGTAAGAAGCAATAGACAGGGTAAGCCATCCCACAACTAATTAACTAGATCTGCAGTCCTTCCACGTCCAGTCATTGGTTGTAGTGGACCATTAAATAGCTAACAGGGTCCTCCACAAATATCCCCATCCTCATCTTTGCAACAGGCAAGACTGAAGCACCTGAATCTATCTTCAGTCAGATGTGCCAACTGGGTGAACCATTTTGGCCTCCATCTGAGATTTTCAGGATCACAGTTGTTACTTCAGCGAATTTTATTCATTCCAATGATACCAAGACATCGCTGGAGGCAATGGATTCTGCAAAGACTACGGGCCCTGACAACATTCCAGTAATAGTACTGAATACTTGTGCTCCAGAAACAGGTCCAACTTTTCTATTACAACGATAACACTGGTATTGATTTGGCAATGTGGAAAATCCTCCAGGTATGTCCTGCCATAAAGCCATAGAGATGTGCGGCGTGGTCTAACTCGTCCACATCGATCAGATGTTGTATCCTAATCTAGTCCCATTTGCCAGCACTTGGCCCATATCCCTTTAAAACCTTTTTATTCATATACCCATCCAGATGCCTTTTAAATGTTGTAATTGTACTAGCCTCAACCACTTCCTCTGACAGCTCATTCCATACAAACACCACCCTCTGTGTGAAAATGTTGCCACTTAGGTCCCTTTAACATTTTTCTCCTCTCACCCTAAACTTATGCCCTCTCGTTCTGGACTCCCCCAGCCCAGGGAAACGACCTTGTCTATTTACCTTATCTATGCCCCTCATGATTTTATAAACATCTATAAAGTCACCCCACAGCCTCCGACACTCCAGGGAAAACAGCCCCAGCTTATTCAGCCTCTCCCTGTAGCTCAAATCCTCCAACCCTGACAACATCCTTGTAAATCTTTTCTGAGCCCTTTCAAGTTTCACAACATTCTTCCTTGAAGTTCAGGATAAATCCTACACAGTCAATTCAAGCCGATCAGGCTACTTGTCATCAAATGGAAACGATGGAAGGCGTCACTGATAGTGCTATTATCAGGCATTTGCTCTACAATAACTTGGTCAAGAACAAAAATGTGATTCAGTTTGGATTTTGCCAGGTTCATTCAGCTCCAAGCCTCATTATAGCTTTTGTCCAAACATGGATAAAAGAGCACAACTCCAGAAGTGAGGTGAGAATAACTGTCCTTGATATCAAGGCTGAACTTAACCGAGGGGGTCCTTGAGGAGCTCTAGCAAAACTGAATTTATTTGGAATCCGATGCAAAACTCTGCTGGTTGGCGAAGTACCTAGTAAAAAGGAATAAAGTTTCAATTATTGAGATTAATCATCTCAGCTCCAGGACATCTCTGCAAAAGTTCCTCAGAGCAGTGTCCTGGACTCAACCATTTTCAGCTCCTTCAACAGTGAGCTTCTCTCCATCATAAACTCAGAAATGGAGGTGTTCACTAATGATTTCACAATGTTCAACACTGCTTATGGCCTCAGGGACTGTTTCTGTTCATGTCCAAATCTAGCAATAACCTAATACTTTGCAAGGAATATTTGCATCACATTAATGTCAGGCAATAAAACAAGACAGAAGCTAACCATTTCTAATGTCATCATTATCATCATCAGAGAATCCCCTGCTATCAACATACTGGGGGTCACCTTTAACCAGAAACCTAACTCGACCAACCCCATAAATACACAGTGGCTTCAGGGGAAGACCAGAGGATGGGAGTTCTGCAGCAAGCAATTCACTTCCCGTCTCCTCATATGTGCCCACAATCCACAACCCAAGAGTGCGATTGAAGATTCCCCACTTGCCTGGATGTATGCAGCTCCGAAATCAGTCAAGAGGTTCAACACCATCAGAACAGGACAGCGTGCTTGTTCAGCACCCGATCCACCACCTTCAGTATTCATTCACTCAACCACAAATGCACAGTGATAGCAGTGTATATCATTGATTAAATACACTGCTCATCCAGGCTCTTATATCAGCACCTAAAAAAATCTCACCCCAAGAACGATTAGGGCAGCGGAGCCACTATAGCAGTTTTGTATCATGCAAGTTCCCTTTTAGCCCACACACCATCCAGCCATGCAACCATGTCTTCATTAACACTGGGTCAAAATCCTGGAACTCCCTCCTAACAGCACCTTGGGTGTAACTATTTCCCAAAGAATTGCAGTGGTTCAAAAATACAGCTCACCATTTTATCCAGGGTCATTATTAACAGACAATAAATGCTGGCCCACTCAGCGATGCCCACTTCCCATGAATGAATTAAAAACAATGAATGACATTTCAAAAAAGATTGCTGTGCACCATCTGGTATTCACACCTCATGCCATATTCATCTGTATTTTTAATGTAACATTATAGGATAATCTGAAGAGCTGTCTTAATATAACAAGAGTGCTTGGAATTATTAATAAACTATTTCAAAATGGAATTCATAAACTATCTCAGAATGGCACTTATCTTTAATTTCATTTGATCTCTTATCAACCCAGTTAATATAAATACACCAGGTTGTTTTTCAAATTAAGGAGCTTGAAAGGTCTGTTGAATAACTATTTCTGTTGATAATTAATGAATTATGGCTCGTTTGGTCCAGTGATTGTCAGTGTTCATTTCAGTTCCTAATGTTTGCTCCCATGTAGGTTTTGACATTTCAGTAACAATTACAAAGCTCACGCTTTATTACACATCTAAAATCAGTTCATGACTTTGAATAGAAATGAATAATTCATAATAGTAAGTTTCCACTTCCTGCCGCGAATGATTTCATGTCTATGACTGTGGGTCGTAGGTGTGAGGCTCAATGTGCAACACTCTGCAACCAACGTTTCAGGATTCAAATTCAATTGAGTTTTGAACATAAACATATAAGTTTGCATGGCAGATGGTAATGGTCACAAACCAGTAAACAACAATGTTGAATGTGGGAACTTTTAACTAAAACCAGCATTGAAATACAAACAGTTATCTAAGAAAATAGTTACCTGGAAATTCTAATGACAATGCTTCACTGTTTCTAAGTGCAAATGCTTTTTGATGTATTTCTGTATGAATTTATATGTAAATCAGTAACCATTCTCCAAATTGAGAAAGGTGGCTTATTCTCAGTGCAGGCTGGTGTCCTGTATGAATAAATAGGGGGGCAGTCATTCGAGGTGATGAGGGTCTCAGCTGCAGACAGACAGGTGGTTGGCCATTGCCTTCCCTCCTTCCAGCAAGGCCTGTCGCATTTTGTTCTATTCAGGGATTTGGCAGACAAGTGGTGGAGCCTTTCACTGCATGAAGGACCCAAAAGGTGGTGCTCCCCTCTGCAGAACGCAGTGGCCAATTGGAGAGTCATTGCTGGATTCCCGGCCACAAGACGAGGTCTCGAGGGTTAAGTGCTGGTTCTGAATGAGTTTTCCCTCTTTCTGGTGCCGGGCACCTTAATCAATTTGAGTTCCTTTGAGTGAGAGACCTGCCCTGGTATCAGATTCCCCATGCAGAGAGCACCCCTGACCGATACTGGGTTAATACTATCAGTGGTGTGATTTATTGGGCATTAATCGCTTCACTAACATTCTCAATTATCAGCACAGTTAGCAGTCTGTCTACGGACCTGCCTGTTCAGATAATAATCAAAGCAGAGGCAGAATCCACCTGACCTAACAAATGCACACCCCTGAGCCATCATCTCTCCATGAGGAGCACACAATGGGAGGACCTTGGAGAAAATACTCAAACAGGAAGCTGCATTCCTGATGTGAAACAGCCCGAAAGCGTTACAACAAAAGCCCAGAGGCTTGACAGTTCAGCACATTCACATCTATCAACTTCCAGAGTGAGAACCAGCTAGGTATGTGTCTCTTTCTTTCACCAGGTTGGAGAGGGTAGGTTAATGGGGCAGGAACAGGTTTTCCAGCAACAGGGGTGTGAACTTGCAGAGGTGTAGCTGATTGCAGTAACAAGTGAACGTGAGAAGTAGAATGTGAACTGTTGTGGGCGGTGGGGCAGAAATCTGAAGATTGCACCTTGTTCTCATCTTAAGAAGGAGAACTTCAAAGTGAGAAATATTCTCCTCACATTGTTAAATAATTCAGAGCAAACACGATTTTTGAATCTCCAACCAAGTTGATATTAGCATTGTTTGTCTTCCTTCTCTGAACAAGGGATGCATATGGAGTGTGACTGCGTGAATGGTCAGTTTTAAATTTAGCCTGGTTTCTGCATCAATGCTAGGAAAGCAGCATTTGTACATACTAGAATCTGCACTCTCATAAAATGTTGTAGCTCAGACGTAACAGTTTTCCTGTGCTACTTACAAATATTGAGAATGTTATGTCCAACACAAAACTCTTTAGTTTGTCACAATGAGATGTAATGCTCCACAGGTTTCCTTGCAGATGCAGTCTATTGTTTAGAACAAAAATGAGGGAGATGGCCCCTACTCGGAGAAAGTGAGGACTGCAGATGCTGAAGATCAAAGTTGAGAGTGTGGTGCTGGAAAAGCACAGCAGGTCAGGCAGCATCCGAGGAGCAGGAGAATTGATGTCTTGGGCATAAGCACCACACTATTGATTCAGATGGGCCCCCACACCAACATCTCATGTTTTTATCATTTACCTTAAAGGTTTTTCCAAATCTAATGATACATGATGAAAATCCCATGCTTTTATCCCTTCAAATAGTTATTTTCTTTCCCCAGAACAGGTTGCCAGTCTGCTGCCAGCATCTGTAACTTGAGAGGCACTAATTAAGCATTGCTGACCGGAAGACTCTCCCACCCTTGCTGCATTATCATAGACATACTGAAAGGACTTTCAGGTTGAGAATTGATCTTTATGGCTACATTCTGAACTCTAACCCTGTGCTTCTGGTTGAGAGGCAGGGACATTGGCCATTGCATCACATGAACTCTCTTACCATGGACCAGGAACCTAAAATGGACATACAACTACCATCCTGAAACTACAACTTTAATGGACTTCACCTATTTATCGAACAATAATTAACACGCTATGGTACGAACAAGTCCCATCTCTGTCTTTGCCGAAGTCCAACACATTGCAGATTATAAACACACCCCATAAATCACTGGATTTACCCAGAACAAAGCTGAGTAATCCCATTTGATATTTATAAATTAAAATATTCACATCTCCTTGTCTAATTAAATCCTGTGATTAAAAAATTGCATTGTTCCCAACATGGCAGGTCGAGGGTCTATTTCTGTAGGCTTTCTTCCAATATGGCAGCAATTCTGTTTAAAAGCCCAATATCAGTGACTTCAGCAGAGGCCATCAATAGGAAAGTCACTCGGGGAGGAGGTGGGGTTGTTTTGAGTATTTTACAAAACCATAATTCAACCGGATGTGAAATTTCCAGGCTTTACTTAGATCAGGCCTTCATATATTAATCTCTCCCACAAAACAGCTTTAAAAAAAAAGCTATAACAGCTTTAGTGTACATTTACAACACCCAACTGTGACAATTACTTTCCCCAAATAGCTGAGTTCTGTAATTTTCATCAAACAACTCTTCTGTGTCAGCATGCTTTGTTATTATACCTGATACATTCAGCCGTTACGATGAAAAATTACTACTTTACAATTTCTCTTCACAAAACACAAAGGGAATGATGAACAATATTTTACCTTCATTAGAATATTTATCACCATTTTTCTGGGTGTCCGCACAAACACCTGCTGCTGTCTGTACTCTGCTCCAGAATGAATCTCTCTGGCTTATGTAGCTTGTCATTACAACTAATCACTGTGTTTATTCAATTAGACGCAATTCACTTCAGAAAAGTTATTGCCTGTCACTGCACATCCCAGAATAATTTAAAGAATCGATTCACCGACACAACACATTTTTAAGAACTGACTTGTCCAAATTTTTTTCTTTAATTGCTCCATTTCGTTTGCTCACTCGATCACGATTCAATTAGCCCTTTGTTCCCACAGAACTACCTCTGATGTTACACAGCAAAAGCTTCAATTAGGGAAATTGGTACACTTGTAAAACAAATGGACATACCATAGATTTTATCCACAAGTGAATGGGAAGAAATGGATGAATTTTCCATGTTTTGTTGAATTCAAACCATGTGTGAGTCATCTATCCCACTGAACAGTTTTAACAGAAGCTGCAATTACTTTGGTACACCAAAGTAGAATCCAGCGTTGACAACTGCTTTCCCCAAATGCTTATATTTTTAACTCTTTGTCATAAACTATTCAGCAGATATGATCATTAAGTCCAAGAGTACACACTGAGGTATGCTATTAGCCTTGGGGGCAATGACTACAATGGGGGAAAGCCACTGTTTAAAAGGGAAAGGTCATTGCTATGGTATAAAACCCCTTAGGCTGCATACTTGACATCAAATAAATATTGTAAATATATGCTGTCATTTTATGTGTACGATGATGCTATGTTTTCTTGGGCACAAAATTAATTAAGGAGAAATTGGTAAGTGAGAGTTCAGAGACCACACATTTGAACTATATGTCAAATTTAAGGGAAAGATTAAACAGAGCTGGGGGCTTGGCTAGACACCATTTGAAAGTGGCACAGCATGTGATGAAACAGGAAGCAGACAATAAATCAAAAATTTACAATTTTCCTCGTGGAGATAAAGTGTTACTGGCACTCTCAGTGGTGAGCAAACCTTTAAAGGCAAGGTTTAGTGTGCCTTATCAAATGAAAAAGAAATTAAGACAGGTCAATATTTGATGAAAACGCCAGATAGAAAGGAATTTCACAGATCATGTCATGTGAATATGCTCGAAATGCATTTTGATAGGGAAGGAAAGCAAAAGGAGAATATGGTACTGGTTATGACACAGAGTGAAGAACCAAGTTCAGCTATTCCTTAATTGGACATTCCTCAAATTAAATTGGAAAATGAGGAAGTTCTCAAAAATTGGGATACATTGTTGAGTTACCCTCCTGAGGAAAATCAAAATGACCTGAAAGAGTTATTACAATCACATGGGGAAATTTGTGGGAATAAGCTGGGAAGTACTAATGTGATTAGTCACTCCTGATGTAGGGCTTATGCCCGAAACTTCAATTCTCCTGTTCCTCAGATGCTGCCTGACCTGCTGTGCTTTTCCAGCACCACACTCTTGACTCTGATCTCCAGCATCTGCAGCCCTTACTTTCTCCTAATGTGATTATGCATGATGCATAGGAAATGCTGTTCCAATTAAACAACATCCTTTCAGACGTAACCTTCTAAAGTTGGCACAGGTTCAAAAAGAGATTGAATACATGCTCAAAGACAACACGATTGAAGTGAGTTGCAGCAAATGGAGCTCATCCGTAGTAATGGGGCCAAAACCAATGGTACCCAGTGATATGTATGGATTATCACAAAGCCAATGCAATTCTGAAAGCTGATTCATTTCCTATTCCTTTTGCAAGACTGTATTGAGAAGGTGGGACAAGCTGTTGAAGAAGTGCAGGAAAGTTCAGTGGCAATGAAGATGGTGAGCAAAGGGACACCGAGTGGCATGGAGGGCATGAAGGCTTGTGTTGGCATGGATGGGGAAAAGGGATTGTGGGGGTAGTGGTGGGGAGTCAGAGGAGGTATGGATTGAGGGGTGGAGAGATATCTTTCGTTTCATTCTATTTTTACTAAACTCGAGTATAATGCAGGGTCAGCGAGGAATCTAATCAACTTGCTTCTGAGAAAAAAGTACATTTGCTACTTCACATAGAATCTGAATTTTAGTTTGGGGCTGTTGTGTGCTCTGCCTTAACAAAGTCATTAATGGGTTGAATTGTTGGGAAAACGCCAATAAAAGCCTGGCTGACAGGAGATACAGCAAGGAAGCTCGTGCTTACTCTCACACTGTGGTCACACACTATTACAATGCCCCTATTCCACTGCAGAACTCTCCGACATTACATATAGGCGCACCCTCTTGCATAGTTTCTTTTACTATTCATGTCAGGTGTTGCTTATTTCAGGACCTGGAGCAAACATGGCTCCTCTGCTCTGTGACACCTCCACCGTGGTTTAAAAGCTCCACCACGAGGAATGGGCTCCATTCTGTAATGTTAAGGGACCAATTTTCAGATCCATGTTTGTGAGAACTAGGTGGGGAACACAGAACACCGGGCTGTGCCATGAAGATGGACGCTGGGGTTTAAAGGGGCACAAGGCATTGACAAATTCTACCCACTCCATCAATGGCAAGACTTCTTGGAAACCTTCTCCAAATTGATTTAATTTCTGTAGGGCTCTCTTCTGTAGGGCCCAGCAATTTGGATGTCTGACAAAACCAGAACCGAGATAGAGTCATACAGCATGGGGAAACAGACTCTTCAGTCCAACTTGTCTGTGGTGACCAGATATCCTGAATTAATTTAGTCCCGTTTGGGCCATATCTCTCTAAACCCTTCCAATTCATATTCCCATCCAGATGCCTTTTAAATGTTGTAATTGTACCACCCTCCACCATCTCCTCTGGCAGATCATTCCACACATGCACCACCCTCTGCATGAGAAAGTTACTCCTCAGGTCCTTTTTAAATCCTTCCCCTCTTAGATCCTGGTCAAATGGTCCATACGGACCTTTCTATGGTGCATTTAACTAGCACAGTGGCTGCTGAAAATTGTTAAATTCGATGGCATTGCAAAAATTAGAGGTCGAAGGGTCAGAAGTTGAAGTCAGGGTTGCAGTGGGATAACCATTTCATTTTCCCAACGTCAGTGCAATGCGCTCTGTGAACTTTGAGATTCTTTCAAATTAATAGTAGATTGTCCGTCACACTGGTCAAGCCAGAGCGGATTTCTCTCAGGTGTGATGCCAGACCTTATAATACTCCACCTTGTGGTAAAAGTCTGGAGCTGCAGTGTTACCACACATTGAAGCATCAAACTCAAGTAAAGACCATGCATAGCCGTCGGCAGATCAATAATCACTGCATGCTTTTCATCCTCTTACCATTCTGCACATCCAGGACGTGGTGTTTATTCAGTGACCAGCCACCCATATTTGAAGAGTCCAATTCATACCCCTGCAAAACAGCCGTTCTCTTCTCCCAGAGGATGAGATCCAGACAGGACTCGTATTCATAACCCACAGAAACTGGACAGGAAGAAAACCATCATTAATCGACTGGCTAGGAAGAAATTTTCCTTCAAACATTCATAAGGCTGAAAGACCACCAGAAAGCACCTCATCACACAAAACAGAAAGGAAATTCACAACTCTCACTTCCAAAAGGCTGTGGATGTTAGGTCAACTTAAATTTTCTGAACTCGGACATATTTTTGTCGTCAACGAATCGCTGATCAAAGACACGGTTGAAATACAAATCAATGATGAGCTAACTGAGTGGCAGAGAGGTGTAAAATACAGAATGGCTAACTCCTGTTATTGGGATCAAATGAGAAAAATTAGACTTAAGTTTCTCTTATATGGGCAGCAGCACATTTCTGGCTCCAGAATTAATGAAAAACCAAAGAAAAACGATTTTTCTCAGCCTTATGTATGCCACTGTGAAGGTTTGGTTAGATTACAATAAAGCAAAACAGCCTGCAACTCTTTGTGCAGTACTGTTAACGTGGGATTCAGCCCAAATACCTTCCCTCCCTTTAAAAGTGAAAACTGAACTGCTTCTTTCTTTTCACCAGGCTATAGAGATTAGGCCTGTTTTAGGACTTTCTCTTTAGAGGTGAGGATGTTAAGTTGGGATTTAATAAAGGCATGAAGGATTTTGACTGGGTAATTAAGCAGAAACTGTGTACGGTGGCAGAAGGGTTAGTAACCAGATGACACAGATATAAGATAATTGTCAAAAGAAACAGCTGGCCAAAGGATTTTCTTTTAATACAGAGTTGTCATTGAGAATGTGTTGCCTGAAACAACATTGGAAGCAGATTCAATCATTACTTTCAAATGGAATTTGGATAAAGAAAGGTTTGCCAATCCTTGGGGATGAATTGGATCACTCCACAAAAGAACTGACAATGGAATGATGGATGGAATCAGTTCCGTGTGTACTTTAGCATTCTGTGATTCTAAAAACACCAGAAGAACATCAATCTCTTTGGGATAATGTTTTACTTGATGGTTCCTTCCCAGTGATCCAATATGGGCCCACAGATGCAGAGGTAAAGCTGAAGTGCATTGGTATTCAGAAAGGATGCTGATCATATGAAAGCTGCATTTAAAGATGAAACAGGAGCCATGGTTGGGAGAATAAAAGGTATCAAAATTCACTAAAGAATTTATCACTGAAAGTTGGGAAATCTGCTGCTCCAAATGAAATGCAAGCCAGAGCATAGAAAAGGTATTCATCACAATCAATCAATCCTGACTGAGGACTGGAGTACCACTGGAGGACTTCAGATGTTATATCTCGATACAAGGAAGCTACGGGTTGGCCAGCCCAACATAACTGCTGAGTGTGTTAACAGAAATGAGAGTCTAACCTTTCACTCAGAATGGCATTGGTTAATCAGGAAGGGCATGGATTTGTCTTAGTTTCAAACAACCTTTTCGTCCCTTTATGACGCACCTCCCTGGCTGTGAAATCCTGAGGACAGACTTGAACCTAATTGTGCTGGACCAAAGATAAGCTCACTACAAGAACTGCATGGATTAGTTAAAAGGCACATTAAGTCTTGACTGATTTGATTAAATTCTCTGATCAGAAAACACAGCAGGCTAATCGAAGCAGTGTCACAAATGGTGCTACACAAAGACTTTCAACAGGAAAGAGCTACATAGGAGGCTCCAAAAGAGCATGGAAGTCCATGGAATTAAAGGGAAAGTGTTGGTATGGATACAATTGGCTTTTGCCAGCTAACAAGTGGTGATACTGCAAGAATAGTTTGCAGACTGGGTGGCATTCCAGTGGAGCACTTCCCCAGTGAGGCCTGTGTGCCCTACCTTTCAATATGTAGAAAATACCTAGGCTCAGTAGATGGGTTTAAGCAGACACTTGCTGTGTCTGGTCGTGCTAAAGCAGCAGCAAACACACACAAACTTTCAGAGAAAGTTAGATGTTCTGACACAGTGTAAAGCTGGAGCTTGTGTTTGTCTATGAAATCTCAATATATTCTTGGACTCCAGAGTCTAAAATCACTTAATTTGAAAAGGCTTCCTCCATTTAAAAATATAAAGATTTCCTCAGAGATCCTGTGCACTCAATTCTTCTAGTTCATGCCATTAATTAACATGAATGATAAAAATCAACCTTTTTACTTAGATTGAGGTATTGCTGCAGGGATTAGGGGACCCTGATAAAAAATGTCTTGGCTGGAGTCCCATGACTGAGCTGAGTAGAACTCAGTACAAATCAATTTGTGCTGATTTTCTTTCTTCTTTATTCTTTGGGGCGATGTGGGCATCTCTGACAAAGTCAGCATTTGTTGCCCATCCCTAGATGGGCTAGATGGTCTGCCAGGCCATTTCAGAGAGTAGTTAAGAGTCAACCACATGGTTCTGGGTTGTAGTCATCTGCAAGCCAGACTAGGTAAGGACGGCAGATTTTATTTCCTTGTGAACTGCATGTGTTTTCATTAACAACTGATGATAGTTGCCATGCTTACAGAGTCTAGTTTTTATATTTGGATTTATGAATAGAAATTAAATTCCACTAGCTGCTGTGGTGGGATTTGAACTCAAGACTGCAGTGAATTACCATTGGCCTCGGGATGACTATTCCAGTAACATCACCATGATGGCACCATCTCCAATTCTACACTATAAGTGACCCTTGCACTGTTGGTGAATGAGAGTGAGCTGCAGTTTAACGTTGTGTCCAGTACAAGATGCCTTATAGATAGCATGACAGAGATTCACCAAAATCACATTAGCGGATGAAAGTCTTTGATGATGTGGAAAGATTAGAAAAAATGGAGAGGTGCTTGTTTCATTAATGAAAGCAAAGAGGAGGTCTGATAGAGGGTTTCAAAATTACAAATTTGGTGAGGTGAAGAGGGTAACATGATTTTCATTTGGTAGTCAGTCAGTTGGTAACAGGATGGCATAAATTTAAGATTATTATCGAATCAGCAATGAAAATGGTTGAGAGGATTTCAAAACCATGTGCTGCAAGTCTGTGGAATACCATAGAATTCACACCAGCTTTTAAAAGCAATAAATGGGGAGGCAATGGCCTAGTGGTATTATCAGTGGACTGTTAATCCAGGGACTTGTGATTGAATCCCACCATGGCAGATTGTGGAATTTGAATTCAATAATTATCTGGAATTAAGAATCTAATGAATCCATTTTGAATGTTGGAAAAACCCATCTGGTTCACTATCTCCTTTAGGGAAGGAAACTGTTAACCTGACCTGGTCTGGCCTGAATGTGACTCCACAAGTATTTAAGACTCTTAACTGCCCTCTGTGCAATTGGGGATGGGCATTAAATGTTGCCTGGCCAGCGATGCCCTTATCCTGGGAATGAATAAAAAACGAACTAAGATCAAAAGGATAGTTATTTCAGTCACAATGCATCAAATGGCCTCTTTAGGTGCTGTTAGATTTGATGAGAATGGGCTTTTAGCTCTCCATTATTGTGTAAGTGTTCGTTATTGAAAGACATCAAGATTGAATTGTGGGTGAGGGGTGTATTTGGAATATAACAATAAATTCTGGGAATACTCCACAGGTCTACACCAAGGTTCATTTTTCAGGTCTGTAATGCTTCATCATCTTTTCTGATAAAAGATGACAGACCTGAAAAGTTAACACTGCTACTCTTTCCAAGTGGTGTTCCCAGCATTTTCTGCTGTTTATTTAAGCTTTCCAATGATTTGCTTTTGAATCATGTGAGAGCGGTTATTAGATTTGCTTGTGATGTTACAGCAGCTAATGGTCAACCAGCAATTCCTGGCAGTAGGGACAGAGGTTAAGGACGACAACTTTGGTGAGGTCCTGTTGTGGGGTTGGGTCCAGACTCATCTGTTTATGGCCTCAAACGGAGCAAAGAGAGAAGCTGGAGACATACGACAAGCAAGTACACTAAGGCAAAAGTCTCCTCTGAACTTACCGACTGCCTCAGACAGGCCGTAGACCTTTTGATTGTACGCATCAGTTTTGTCCCATATGAAGGTGTACGACAGATTAGGTGATGCCGGAAACCACTTCTGGAATAGTCGGCCCACCACAGCCACCATCAGGTGAACCTTCATCAAGTTGAATGGCACTGTGCTCTGGGTCATTGTGATCTTCAGAACTGGCTTATAGCCAGCAGCCCGTGAGCTAAGGTAGATTAGCTTCAGCTCAGTGCCAGGAATCTCTGTTTCTTCATGAAGCACCTGAAGGATATACCAGAGTGTGAGACAGAGATGCCCTTCTTAGACAGAGTGAAGGTTAGTTGGAGAGACAGACAGACTTTGCCTACAGGTGAAGTAGGGGCCAAGACAACACACACAACCACTGGGGAGAGTTTAAGCCCAAAATGAGAAAGAAAAATCACTTATTTCATTTTAACTGTGATTTCTCTTGGGCAGGTATTACCAACACTCCATTAGACAGTACAGATGGGGCCACCAATATGGAATGGGAGAATTTGATTGAAGAATGTAATTATGTCTGTACACAGTGCCACAAAGTTTATATTACCACAGACCCCAGGTGTGTGAACATAAACTTGTAGTAAAGCAATCTGATGATGCTAAGGTGGCAGGATGATGTCATGTGTTGGAAAATGAATGCGTGGCATCACAGGAGAGATGAATTTCCCCAATCTCTACAGATGTGTCACCTGACAAAGGAGCAGTGCTCTACATGCTTGTGATTTCAAAGACACTTGTTGGATGATAACCTGGAAAGAGTATAGAGAACTGGAAATATAACAGGGGTGTGTGTGTGTGTGTGTGTGTGTTGCTGTGAGTGAGAGGAAGGTAGCGAAGGGTCTGTTTACCTGTGTCTCAGGAATAATGGGGCTCTCCGAAGGAGATGACCTGAAAAAGGTGGACAGAGGAGATGCGAGTATGATGGGATTTGGCCTCACGAATCCACTTAGATCACAACTGGGAATCTCATTCTCTTCTTTCTTCATGACCATGGTGTCCATCACATGAAAAACATTCCAGGGGATCCACACAGTGTGGTGCTGAGTGATGAAGGGGACACGTTCAAAGCACAGAGTGAGAGACGCCCCACCGTTTGCCACCAGGTCGAACCTTGATCGAAACAAGAGCCATAGATGGAAAATCAGTGTCACTCAGGGCACGAATCTAAGTTATTGAGCTTAGACTTTCTCTTTAGCATTCCTGAGCACGACACCACTCTGTCCCACTCAATCACATTAAGGGCATTTGCAATTGTTACCGTGGCTTCGACAAGATTATAACTAAATAGAAAACGGGTTTTTTTATGAGAATAATTTCTGCCCTGGAAGCCAGAAAATGGAATTTACACAAACTATTCATCTGATTACAGGACTGATAACAACAGGGTAGCAACAAATAAATTCAGTCTAACATAATCACTGCAGAACTGTTTTGTCTGCAAACATACTGCTGCGTAGAGAGCTGGACAAGGGAGATCAGAAAGATTCAAGGTTCCCCTTCTGGCTCCCACTGATCTAGCCTGCCTCAGTAGCATGGTGATTGCGTAGCTACACTTGTTCTCAGCACTTGTCTGTATGTTGCCATACAGGTTGAGGGTTGGATGGGAGGGTTCAGGAAATCAGTCAGAGTTCGGAGCTACATCTACATTCGAGTGATTGTCTCGTGAGGCCAGTATTGTTTTGAGGTGGTGGTTTTGTTTGGGTCAGTCCCCTTCTGTCTCAGCTCTCACATGCACTGCGGTCTTCCCACAGGGAAGTGTGCACATGGGAAAGC
Source organism: Chiloscyllium plagiosum (assembly GCF_004010195.1). Taxonomy (NCBI): domain Eukaryota; kingdom Metazoa; phylum Chordata; class Chondrichthyes; order Orectolobiformes; family Hemiscylliidae; genus Chiloscyllium; species Chiloscyllium plagiosum. Next base: position 23,498,002 of record NC_057711.1, on the reverse strand, counting down.
ATTAGAAATGAGGAGAACCTGCAGGGGGAGGATTATCTCACTCTGGGTAAAGAGTTAAAATGTCTTGTTGTCTTCACCTCTCTCTTGAAATTAAATATCTCACAATTATATGAACTTGAGGGCTCTTTAAAACAACAGAATAGATTCTAGTTCCTTTAATAATTAATAATTCTCCTCCTACACCTTAAGGTACACAATGCCAAGAAGTATCATGGCTTTTCATCCAATTATCTCAGATGGGCAGTACAACAATAATTTACATTTATATAGCACCTCTACGGTTATAAAATGTTCCAATGAGCATCACTGAACAAGAAATGACGTGGGTGTTTATAGATACACATTGCAGCAGAAAGCTTAATGCTTGGTTAAGGAGGTAGAAGTTCAGGAGCTTCCTGAAGATAGCAAGAGACGTTGGGAGGAGCACAGCTAGCTCAGAGGTTTTGTAAGGCTGGGAGGGATTACAAAGATAGAGAAGAACATGGTCATGGAGGGATTTGAAAACAAAAATGAGATTTTTAAAATGAAGGCATTGTTTAACAGGGAGCCAATGTAGGTCAGTCCGCAGAAGTGATGGTTAAATGGAGCTTGGTATGAGTTGGATGACCTCATTAACAGAGGGTAGAACACAGAAGGCCAGCTAGCACTGCCGTAGGAAAATCAAATATAAAGCAAAGGTGTAAATGAGCATTTCGGCAGCAGGTAAATAATAATCTTCCTGTTCTCTTCTGCTACTGTTGCTTCTAGTGTGTCAATTAATCACTTGAAGGCCTACAAGCCAAACATTCACGATAACACCTGAGAAGCAGTCTGCAATCCACTGCCCCAGGCAGGCAAGTACATGACCATAACCTTATGGGCACAGTTCCAATATAGATAAATGGGATCACAGTATGACCCTTACAATGTAACAAGTTAAGGATAATAGGAAATCTTAAGTTTTAAATGTATAGCACTTCACTTCTTTTTCATTCTTAGCTTTATCAGTTCCAAGACCCTCAGCAGTATCTTTCAGCTCAGTTTGCAAATAGGAAGGGGAAAACCTCGGGAAGATCATCACCCCGTGCTCTCTTTGAATTCACACAGCTTGGATAGTTATGACAGAGCTTCCAAAGCTAGGAACACAGGAGCAGACTCACTGCCACCTTTTTCGAACAATGAACTCAGCTCTGTGAGCTTTGTTCAATCAGTTCTGTGAGTCAATAGGTAATGGTTTAAACTCACTGGGCAACCAGGAGGAGATCTTCAATCTGATTTTCTCCTTTCTTTAGGTGGCTACAAATGCAGTATGAAGCATTTCAGGGAACAGCTCTGGGTAACACGTACCAAACAACCCCCCCCACTGTGTGGTTGACCACTTCAACTCCCTCTCCCACTACCCCAAGGTTATGCAACTCCTGACTCTCCTCCACTGCCAAATCCAAGCTACCTGACTACTGGAGGTAGAACGCCTTGGGATCCTTCACCAACACAGCATCAACATCGACTTCATGAGTTTCCGAATCTCTCCTCCGCCCACCTCATCCTAGATCCAACTGTCCAACTTGGCACCGCACTCTTGACTTGTCCTACCTATCCATCTTCCTTTTCACCTATCTGCTCCACCCTCCCCACGGACCTATCACAATCATGCCCCCACCTACCTTCCCCCCAACTCCACCCCACACCTCTGTTTATCTCTCAGCCCCCTTTCCCCTCCACATTTCTGATGAAGGGCTTATGCCCGAAATGTCAACTCTCCTGCTTCCCAGATCCTGCCTGACCTTCTTCGCTTTTCCAATGCCATCTTTTTCAACTCTCTCTCTCTCCGAACTGCTTGGGAACTGAAAACTCTGTCCTTTGGGAAGTCTGGGTGAGCATGTCAGTGACCAATATGGGTGTGAACTGGAATCATTTTAAGCATTGCGTCTGATCCTTTATCCTAATTTTTACTTCAGCTCCATAAGACACAAGTGAACAGGACCGGGGTAAAAAGGGGTAATTGCAAATGCTGGCAATCAGAAATTAAAAACAAGACACCTTGGCAAAATTACATTTCAGGCACTGATTCTGTCTGAATGCAGGCCACTGTTCCAGATGAAGTCTTAGCCATTTTTTTGGCTATTTAGAGGCAGATAGTCAGTTCACAATGGGTTCAGCAGAATTGAAGCATTGTCTGTAATAATTGTTATAATTAAATAATATAATCTGAATAATTTGATAAATGAATTGCGATGGAAGATGATTCAGAAGTTTGATGGGCAAGGTGTAATAAAACAGTTCTTTGGTTTCAGAGTTCAGGAAAAGGTGGGGGGCGGGGTCAAATTGAAAATTGTTGTGAGACCATCTGGGGTAACATTGAAAAAAATAAAAATCTAGAATGTGCAATCCCGAATAGCTGTCAAGGTTAAGTTAATTGAGAAGTTTATAGCAGGGATAGATTTCCTTTCCAGAAGGGTATTAAAAGATAGGAAGCAAGGCCAGGTAAATAATGTTTAGGTATTGATCAGCCACAATCAAACCATCTCTAGGGATAGGATGGTCTATGCCTATCGGTATGTTGCATTGCTTAATTGCTGAACATCAGTGGCTCATAGGTAAACATGTTTTGATTACTGCAGGGATGAATGATTACAGACAGCACTGAAAAATTAAGCGCTTATTTTAGTTGCAGAGACTCAAAGCAAAATGATTCAGAGCTTGGTTTCCATGCCCCTCATGACAAAATTACCTGATCAGAAACATTAACCAACCTTTTTCTGACCAGTGCTGACTGGCTGACTATTTTATGACCGAAAGAACTGCGTATGCTGTAAAATTAGAAATTGCTGGAAAAACTCAGCAGGTCTGCCAGCATCTGTGGAGGGAAATCAAAGTTAACGTTCTGGTCGAGTGACCCTTCTGAAACGTTAATTCTGATTTGTCTCCACAGATGCTGCCAGACCTGCTAAGCTTTTCCAGGAATTTCTATTTTTGTCTTGACTATTAAATGATATTCGTTCCTCTTTTTACAGAGGAATTTCGAGACTTGAGTTGAAACAATAAAACACAGTTAGTGATTTGATACAAAAGCCGGCATTTTCATAACTGAAATCCAAACATTGGGCCCCCAAATGTGGCAACTAACATTCTAGCAGGGCTGGGATTAGGGGCTGGTTGTATTTCATGCATGCCCATTTTACACATAATCCACTCATGTCTTATTTTGTTGATTTATGTGTGTAAAACACTATGTGTCCATATCTGGTAGGAGCAGGCATAGTACTGCAGAGGTGGGATACCCTTTTGGGGAGGTAAGGTGTTTCCTTGGATATGGTACCAGGGCATCACTGAGAGAAGTATCGTGCTCTTTGGAAGAAGTAAGGCTCCTTCTAGGATTGTTGTAAATCGTCATTAATAAGCATAAAAAGTGCATACTGATCGAACTGAAAGAAACTACAACACAGAGGGACTGCCAAACTCTAAGGTTACTGGATTTGTGCTGAATTACTGATTGCACAACCTTCCATTATCACAGCTGATTTGACAGCCTCAAGTGATTCCAGACTCTTTGGATTTAGAACATAGAACATAGGACAGTGCAGTACAGAACAGGCCCTTCAGCCCACGATGTTGTGCCGACCATTGATCCTCATGTATGCACCCTCAAATTTCTGTGACCATATGCATGTCCAGCTGTCTCTTAAATGTCCCCAATGACCTTGCTTCCACAACTGCTGCTGGCAATGCATTCCTTGCTCTCACAACTCTCTGTGTAAAGAACCCGCCTCTGACATCCCCTCTATACTTTCCTCCAATCAGCTTAAAACTATGAGCCCTCGTGTTAGCCATTTCTGCCCTGGGAAATAGTCTCTGGCTATCGACTCTATCTATGCCTC
>NC_057711.1:23458932-23493559 GCF_004010195.1 Chiloscyllium plagiosum | reverse complement strand
CCTTCATCAACTTTTCTCGTCACATCCTCAAAGAACTTGATAAGGTTTGTGAGGCATGACCTGCCCCTCACAAAGCCGTGCTGACTGCATTTAATCAAGCCATGCTCTTCCAGATGGTCATAAATCCTATCCCTCAGAATCCTTTCTAACACCTTGCAGATGACAGACGTGAGACTTACTGGTCTGTAATTGCCGGGGATTTCCCTATTTCCTTTCTTGAAGAGAGGAATTACATTTGCCTCTCTCCAGTCCTCAGGTACGACTCCAGTGGAGAGCGAGGATGCAAAGACCTTCGCAAGTGGTGAAGCAATTGCACTTCTCGTTTCCCAAAGCAGCCGAGGACAAATCTGGTCTGGGCCTAGTGACTTGTCAATCTTAATGTTTGACAAAATTTTCAAGCACATCAGCTTCCTCTATCTCTATCCATTCCAGCATGCACACCTGCCCTTCAAAGGTTTCATTCACTACAAAGTTCGTTCCTTTCGTAAAGACAGAAGCAAAAAACTCATTTAGGGCTTCCCCTACCTCCGCAGACTCCACACACAAGTTCCCTATGCTATCCTGATTGGCCCTACTCTTTCTTTGACCATTCTCTTATTCCTCACGTAAGTGTAAAATGCCTTTGTGTTCTCCCTAATCCGTTCTGCCAAGCCTTTCTTGTGCCCCCTCCTGGCTCTCCTTAGACCACTTTGGAGTATTAATTCCAATTTTTAAAAATTCATCCATGGGATAAGGGCATTGCTGGCTTGGCCAGCATTATTACCAACCCCTAATTGTCCAGAGGGCAGATTAGAGTCAACCACATTGCTGTGGTCTGGAGTCACATGTAGGCCCGACCAGGCAAACACGGCTTCCCTAAAGGACATTAGTGAATCCAGTGGGCTTTTCCTGACATTTGACAATGATTTCACGGTCATCAATAGACTCTGAATTCCCATTTTGCTTTTACATTTTTATTGAATTCAAGTTCCACCATCTACAATTGTAGGAGTTGAACCTGGATTCTCAGAACATGACCGGGGTTTCTGGGTTAACAGCCCAATGATAGTACTGGGGGCCATTACCTCCCTCCATTTAAGAGCAATGGAATGAAATATATTTTCTTTTTAGGGATTACATAAGTTAAGGAGTTTAATGAACAGGCAATCTATGAATTAGAACGTTTTATAAGTTATGCAGGAGGCACATAAGAATTTTATATTATTTAATCTCAGAAAGGGGAAAGGAGTTCTGCCCAAAATGGACACTGAGTGAGCTGGTATAGTAGGCATGAGGGGAAAAGTGCCTGGATGTGCAGCATTGGTTGACATAAGTTGGCACAAAGGGCCTTGATGGTGGACGGAGGAAATGGGATGGCACAGAGGTTATGTGCGGTTAAGGTAGGTGGACATTTTTAAAATGCATTCACTAGGTGCCAGTGTATCTGACTAGGCTAACGGCTATGCCATTGAGAAGGTGGCACTGAGCTGACTTTTTGAACCACTTCAGTTCTTGAGATACAGTTCCACATATAGTGCCATTAGGGATGGGAGTTCCAGCATGGTAACCTAGCAACACTGAAGGAACCAAGTCAGGATGTAGCTGACCTGGCCTGTCAAGGTGTGGCTGATGAAGTGAAGCTGGATAATGGAATAACCCTCAAGGAGTATTTAAACAGAAAACACGTTGTGCTAATCTATTCAGATTTGGTTCCTTCCTGCCACTTCATGGATTTGAAACACACAAGCTACATTTTATTACTATCAGCAAAAAACTCACATTCCGTCCTGCCGGGTGATAGTGTAGCCGTACTGTGGGTAATGCAGAAAGGACACGTTTACACCAATGAGGGGTGTTCCATCCGCAGTAAGCACTTGTCCTCTGATAACGGAGCTCAGGCTATGAGAGATTGCCAGGGCAGGAAAAAAAGAGAAGAGGAATTAAGCACCTTTTGATGGAATATTCCCACATAGATTCCACCGAGAATCAAATGCTTCAAGAAATAAAAAAACCAACAAATGTGATCAAATACCATATAAACTTGAGTAAAAGTCAATCTCATGTAAAAGTCGATCCCAGTTCTTCACAGATAACAGATCAACATTTGTGAGGAAAATGATTTTTTTTGTGCTATTTTGTGTTTTGATGTACAATTCACACCAATTTAGGGCGAAAGCTTAAGATGCAGAGTCAGGTGACAACCGCCCTTTGTGTGCAGCTTAACTTACTGTAATTCATTGTGTTTTTTAAAATTCATTTAGAGATCAACTGGGCTTCTGCATTGATAGGCGTTTTGGACTGTAGCATGAATTACAGCCCCTTACAAGTAGTATCCAAGTAGCATCAACCCCATAAATTTAACGTTAAAAAATAATCTTAAAAATTTGACTTTTACATGAGTTGATATGGTAATATTGCAAAGACATTCCAAAATAATTCATCTTCATAAAACACTAATATTATTTCACATATTCTGATTTAACATGAGCATTCCCCTGACAACTTATCAAGCTCAACATGATCCATGTTTTATAGTTTGAATGTATACAGTTCCATTTCCTTGTGTTCTTTAATTTCATCCACAATATTTCAATTTAGCAGTTAAATAAGTAATGAATTGATTATTGAAAGTTCCAGGAAACTGCAAATGGGGTTGATGGGAGAGATTGGCTAGTAGTTATGAAATCAGAAACAGTAATTCTACAAGCTTTAATTAAATTCAGGGATTAAAGTGCATCAGGACAATCTGGATAGCTGGAGGCACTCTGCTTCTGTTGTACATCAGGAGCTGGTGCTCTGCAAAGGCACCTGTTCGTTTTGCTCACACTGAACTTCCAGAGCATTATGAATTCATAAAAAGCACATTAAATAATTTGTGATCCATTACTGCACTTGGTACAGGCCTTTATTAAATTGTCTTACTTCATTACTCTGCTTCAAGATTTTAAACATACTTTTTAAAGACCTTTCTTTATATAGAGCTCAGAAGAGGCCCTTTGGCTCATCAAGTCTGCATTGACTCCCTTCACCAATCCCATTTTCTAGCGCTTGGCCCATAGACCTGAATGTTACGACATTTCAAGTTTTAAAGGTTGTGAGGTTTCCTGCCTCTCCTACCCTCCTGGGCAGTGCATGTCAGATTCCCACCACCCTCTGGGTAAAAGTGTTCCCTCTAATTCACTCTAAACCTCCTGTTCTTCACCTTAAAATCACACCCCTGCCCCCGTTATGGATTCCTTCAATAATCAAGGGAATAGCTGCTACCTATCCATTCTGTGCATATCCCTGAAAATCTCATACGGAATCATGTGTGTGTGTGTTTGTGCGCGTGTGTGTGTGTGTGGGGGGCAGCGTTGACAAAGGATGTGCTCCCATTAGCAACATGATGTGATTACCAGTTCCTCACACAATGTACTTGTGCAGCTTGCAAATCTCTTTATTAGGCACTGCTTATGCCATTGCATCTCATTAGATGAATCTTACGAAGCTTAATACATTTGTTCTATGTTACCTTATTCTTCATGAAACATGTTCTATTCTCTGCAATCTGTTTTCAGGTCTCTGTCATGCTAACTAAAGGCTATGTTCCTGGTGTCTTGCATCCTTATTTTGTTTCTCACTATTCCTCCATAGGGAAGTGTCTGACCTCCACAGAGCTTCTGTCTTTCTGCACGATATTTATGAATGTCAATGCAAATGAAAAAATAATACTTTCTCTCAAAATGGCACAGTTGTGAATAAGCCGTTGTCATCTCAATTTGTTTCCTGCACTATAATCACGTGTGTTCAATTTACACATCTCTTGTAGCCAGTATGTGGCGAAGAAAATACATGGCTCTCTCATCTCTCTCTCTAATTCCAACTGAGAGGGAACTATGTATAAATGTCTGCAGTCTCCATGAGTTGTCTGGCCTGATCATCACAGGCTAACAGCAGGTAACATAACCAGAATGTATGAGTGAAGAATAACTATCTCCACTGTTGACCACGTGAGATGCATGCTCTTGCAAATCACTCTGCAAATCAACTCTCACAGAACAGAGGTGACACCTCATTTTTAAAAAATTTATGAGACATAAATAAGCAATTCATTTTCCTGCAAATAGACACACCGCCGGAGAGCCTGAAAGCATATTGTAAGATGCCTTAACAAAGCTAACATGATGATTTTACAATGGGTTCTAATTTAAACTAACTCTTTACACCAATTATTATGTGCAGTGCTGTATTTTCCACGAATGATCTTTCATACAATTTAGAAGGTTTCTTCAAGTCATTTGTAGATTATTCAACCTATTTCCAAACGTTGCAATGATCTCCATTTACTGTGGGGCCATCCTTCTTTCACACCCTGTGTATTATTTTTCCCAAACGGTGCTTATCCTAATGATTAACTTTTAGCCTTGTGGACTGATGAAGGGCACTGAATAGTCTATTTTCTTCATGGCCGCTTTCAGTGTTTCCTGTATTTATTTCAGCAGTTTTGTTTTAAGCTGATTCCATGGTCGCCTCTATTAGCCAAAAGATAACCTCTAAAATAAATCACTGGCACATCCTACAGTATGCTTTGTGATCAGCTGACTTGAGAATGTGTGCACAGTATGACACAAACTGAGGCAGAGAGAGCCAGAGTTTGGTATGCATAATCACCATCAGGTACTTTTTCCCTTATGATATTTTGTGACATTCTGAGTGTAACATCTATCTTGTGGGAAACTTGCCCTCTCCCAGTAGAATTCCTTGACAACATAGCTGCAATTGATTTCATCTGAATCCAGGCCAATTGGATGCTAACAGCCTGTTCAGTCTTTATGAATTTGCAATCAGCTCCAAAACATGTTTCTTTTCCTCCTTTCTGTCTTACCTTTGCACAGATTTCCCCTCAGCACAATCAAGCATTTGAAAATAGGTCATTTCAATGGAATGTTTTTGTTTTTATCTGCACATATCCAGGAAGCTAAATATCATTTATTATCACTATGAATGTACATGCAATCAGCAGGGCTACAAGTTATTTAAAGATAGCATGTGTGAATATAAGTCATAACATTAAATAAAATGGATGAAATATTATCTCAATGTTATAGCTATTAATTACTTATACTTTAAAAAAATAATGAAATGAGTACTTCTAAGCTTGAGTTAGGATGACAACTGGTGAGTTAAATTCAAAGCTATGTTTATAAAGTCACTTTAACAGATCGTTGAGATAATTTGCTTTAGTTTTAAGCGAATATTCATTTGTCATTGCCGGAAATCATGAACTATCCCCAAGACTTCAAACAGACTCATGCCAAAGCAGAACAAAATGCTTTGGAAATAATTAAGAAGGAATTTCAGAGTTTTGAAAGCAGAATTTCAGATTTTGCACAGACCTGATCTGTGATCAAGTTACCTGTGTTTGTATTGCCATGTTTACCCGAGTACTGAAAGCAACTGTATCGTAAAACAATCCACCAGCTTGGGAAAACTTTTGAGACATCCTGAGAATATTCAGTCGCTGTACAAATGCAATTGGTTTTTCAGATTACTCTGACTGCACCTTTGTCAGGTATATTCTGCAGGCAGCTCTCTCTCAATGTTTTGGTGCAAGTATAGCCAACCTTTTAGAGCAGGGGTCAGATCTGGACAGCATGGTTGCTCAGTGGTTAGCACTGCTGCCTCACAGCACCAGGGACCTCGGTCCGATTCCATGCCTTTGTGGAGTTTGCACATTCGCCCCATGTCTGTGTGGGAAATGTAGGATTACAGGGATAGGATGGGTCTGGGTGGGATGCTCTTCGGAGTGTCAGTGTGGACTTGATGGGCTGAATGGCCTGCTTCCACACTGTAGGGATTCTATCTCTGTGACAAAGCCATTGGGTGGGTCATGCACAATTAAAGCATTTTGTGTCCAGAGAGGATCAAAATTACACAACCTGGCTAATGCAAGAACTTTCACTTTAATGGAATATTATCATGCTAAAATAAGAATGCAAGAAATAGTAGCTCAAGTGCACTGTGAAATGCCCTGAGCTTGTATGACATTTGAGAAATCATGGCTGACTTTGTAAATCAGCTCCTCTTTTCTGCACTATCCACATACCCCTTAATTCTCTTAGTTTCCAGCAAGCTATTCATAATCTACAATGTATTTAACATCTGCAAATTTGAAGCTGTTAAAATAAAAATGTGATTTCTTCCCATGTGCTAAAAGCCCGATGCTCCAACCTAAAATTCAATTTCTTCCTTACCCCTACCACATACATAAAACTTCACCAATTACCCATATTGTGTTTCTTTAGAGAACCATACAGCACTATCAACCTATCATACATGCACTAGCAATTTGAAAGAGCTATTCAATTAGTCCTGCCCTGCTGCTCTTCCCCATAGCCCAGTGACTTATGTTTATTTCCAGTGCTTTTACAATTCCTTTCCAAACCTCAGGTTATCTCATAATGTTCTGCAGCAGGTGGAGGGTATCCATTTAGGATCAGCAACATCACAGAAACAATAATGGGGCAAATAACATATTAGTTCAAGCAACAGATTGAAGCGAGGATAACCTCTGAGTTCTCCGCCAAATATTGTCCCCCAGTATTTTGCATGCGCACAGACAGGGCTTCGATCTGAAAGACAATGCCTCTTAATTTCTTCTGCAACACCCCACACATTCTTATAGTGACAGCTGGCATTTTCAGTGTTCTGGATCTGGAATGGGTATGGAATCCGCAACTACCTGATTCTTAGACAAGACTGAGAGCCTTGATATGGGAGTCAGAAGTGCTTTTAGAGCATAAAGAATGAATTCAAATTGCACTTGAGGAATAAAACAAACAGCGTGGACAAACACTACTGATACAAGGTTAAACATCACACAACACCGTTGTTGTGTCCAACAAACACCTGATGAAGGAGCAGCGCTCTGAAAGCTACTGCTTCCAACGAAACCTGTTGGACTATAACCTGGTGTTTTGTGATTTTTAACCTTGTCTATCCCAGTCCAACGCCAGTATCTCCAAGTCGTGACTATTAATGTGCATCAACAAAACAGACAACATGGTACCTCATGTGTGATTGGAGTTATCAGAATCCATTTCTACACTAAAGGACTCACCTCCTGTTGAAAGGATTTTCCCCAGGTAGCACATGACTGCTGTTGGGTCCAATAAGAAACTTGATTCGATCATGGAAAGACCTGGCAGCTTGCTGTGAGGGGGGCTGCTGGCTTTGACCAATAATATCCATTGGATCAGGTGAGCCCCGGCAGTAGGGCTGGTTCTGGCAGGAGCTATGCAAGCAGCAGTCTGGATCCATACAGTCGATCAGACCATCTGCAGAACAGAAAGACAGTCAAGTAAAAAAAAATGTTCTTGTCATTCTTCAACTACCTCTGAAGAGTCTCAACTGCCGACTTGCTGTCTTAACTCAAATCCAAAACCAACAGTCCAGAGCAACATGTTGCAGTTATATAAATAGCCATTCATACACAGCATATGCACATGTAACAGTTCACAAGGATTTCTTTTTGTCTGCTACTTGAATCCACTTTGGTTTTACACCTTGGTTGAAGGAATGGAAAAGGGATATCACTGCTGACACTGATATTTGCAAAGTGTAATTTGAAGGCTGCCTTTGTACAAGTCCCGACTAGGGGTTTTGCACAAAGAGCAGGCCTATCATTAACATCGCTGTGGGATGTAGTCAAACGCACAGCAGAACACGGAGCCCATCTGAAACATTAATTTGTCTTTTGCTCTCAGTTAATGATCAATGCAGGCTTGAAGCATGCCTCTGGCAGGGGGGGTGAGTTGGTGGCGTGGAGCAGAAACTCCTCCTGTTTACAATTTATGCACACAACAAAAGCAGTATGATTACAAAAGAGGAAGTCACATTGTGTATTCACTTTAACTCTTTTGCTGGTTTTATCACCAATTTCAGCTTCCATTTGAGATGTCGCATCGTTCTGTCATTTCCTGTTTTTGCTCCCAGATTTGGAGCATTTCATTGAATCTTCAATCTGAGGAGTGAATTATTCAACTCAAGTGAGGTTCATGTAATCCTTCAGATTTTCTCCAAAATAATTGATAGGTCTTTGTACATCATGAAAAGAAATCGACTGTACTGTGTGCAATTACAATGGACTGCCAATAAGAGGTTCTATTACAGTTGACTGCAACTGTTTAAGTAACTTTGATATGGTGTGTAAAGAGCTGTGGTGCGTCAGGAAGATTGAATGCATTGTGATTTTGTGACGGGGAGTTGATATTTACTTTCTTTGCCCAGATTCAGATTTGCAAACAACCATGTGTCTTATTCCCCATGTGACCTGTGTGTAATTGCTTTCCTGGGAAATAACAATTGGGGAGGGAAGGAAAAATGGAAAAAAATATACTGTCAAGATGATCACAGGTTTCCTCTGAAATGACCTGGAGCTGCACTAGGACATTTTATCCCTTCCCTGAGTTTAACTCAGATAAATGCGAGGTGCTACATTTTGGAAAAACAAAATCTTAGCAGGATTTATACACTTAATGGTAAGGTCCGAGGGAATGTTGCTGAACAAAGAGGCCTTGGAGTGCAGGTTCATAGCTCCTTGAAAGTAATGTCACAGGTAGATTGGATAGTGAAGAAGGTGTTTGGTATGCTTTCCTTTGTTGGTCAGAGTATTGAGTACAGGAGTTGGGAGGTCATGTTGTGGCTGTAGAAGACATTGGTTAGGCCACTTATAGAATACTGCGTGCAATTCTAGTCTCCTTCCTATCGAAAGCATGTTCCGAAACTTTAAAGGGTTCAGAAAAGCTTTACCGGGATGCTGCCAGGGTTGGAGTCTTTGAGCTATTGGGAGAGATTGAATAGGCTGGGGCTGTTTTCCCTGGAGTGTTGGAGGCTGAGGGGTCACCTTATAGAGGTTTATAAAATCATGAAGGGCATGGATAGGATAAATAGACAAGGTCTCTTCCCTGGGGTCAGGGAGTCCAGAACTAGAGGGCATAGGTTTAGGGTGAGGAAAAAGATATAAAAGGGACTTAAGGATCAACTTTTTCACACAGAGGATGGTGCATGTATGGAATGAGGTGCCAGATGAAGTGATGGAGGCTGGTACAATTACAGCATTTAAAAGGCTGGATGGGTATCTGAATAGGAAGGGCTTAGAGGGATATGGGTCAAGTGCTGTCAAATGGGACTAGATTAGATTAGGATATCTGGTCGGCATGGACGAGTTGGACCAAAGGATCTGTTTCCGTGCTGAACATCTCTATGACTCTAATTCATTCTTTCATAACAGAAGGTAATGACTGGGGGCTATGTTCTAAGCATTGATGTACTTCCTCAAGTGCAAAATCAGAAACATCATCCTTGATTGGCTTCCCTGTTGTCTCGAGGAGTATACTGCTAACTAAATCTTCAATATGATCTTTAATACTGTTGTGGTTATTAAGAAAATGTCTCTCGTTATTGCATCCACCTCTTTTACTTCCCAAAGGGAGAAAATGTGAAATGCTTTTATATGACTGCAATTGCAGGACAGAAAGCGTTAACAATCTTTCACAGCATTACTACTACACAGTCCTTTCCCTCAGGAAATACAGAAGAGAAGGAGAGAATTACGCATACTCAAATTTAGTCATTCATCTTTGTTAGTTTATGTAAAGCAAATGTACATCTGGCACATAGTCTGCAGGTCATAAAACAGCAAGAGATTGACACCCACAGAACTAATCAGCTGGAAATGCATTTTTACAAGTTCCTCCAAAAACATCAATCAGAAACAAGAATCTCATTTTCAGTGGCTGGAAGGAGCCTGAAGTGCTTGGTTATTTTTCAATGGAATTTATCAACTACTTGCCTGAGTGAGTGACGGATGACTGTGGAATTCTTTTCCCATGACTTGAGAAGTTATTCTTCATTATTTGATACATACAGACCCTTGTACCACTGCCATTATTTACTGTCACTTACTTGATTGCACCACTGTTTATTGCCTCTACTGCATAACATGGCAATGGAAGATTTGGGATCTCCTGCTTATTGAAGAAGTGTAGCATGTATTGGGTCTGTTTTTATCAATAGGGTTGCTCCTGACTCATTGCCTGGCCCACAACCAAAAAAACGCCTTCTGCTCTGAAGCATGTCACCCCATGATGTATATAACATCACCAGTGTCACTGAGGACTCCACCAAATGGGGTCCTTTTGCAAAAATTCTTGTGCATAGGATTTCAGGGTTGCTGGCAAAGACACCTTTATTATTACCCAACCCTAACTGTCCTTGAGAAGGTGGTGGTGAGCTGCCTTCGTTAATCGCTGCAGTCCATGTGGTGCAGTTACACTCACAGTGCAGTTAGGAAGAGAATTCTTGGATTTTAATCCAGTGATGATGAACAGAATACCATCTACCATCCAAATCAGGATGGTGGGAAGCATGGACGACAGCTTGCACATGATGACATTTCCAAACGAAAACAGAAATTGCTGGAAATTCTCAGCAGGTTTCGCAGCATCTGGGGACAGATATCAGAGTTGTTTCAGGTCCAGAGATCCTTCTTCAGAACTGTTCTGATTTCTCTGCACAGATGCTGCGAGACCTGCTACGATTTTCCATAAATTTTTGTTCCAGATTTCCAGCATCAGCTCTTCTTTCATTTTTTTGTGCAGTGGTATTTACAAAGACTGCTGCTCTTGCTCTTCTTGGTTGAGGTTATGTGTTTTGAAAGTGCTTTTGTCTTGTAGAGGGTACAGACTGCTACCACTGTGCACTGGAGATGGAGGGAACGAATGTTCATGGTGGGGTAGGATACATATCAAGCTTGTTACTGGAAGTGCATTGCAGAGTGCTTGCTCTGGAACTGCATTCATCCAGCCAATTGTTGAGTATTAGATCACAGCAAGGTAATTGTTTTCCCAAAGATGCCTCTTGAGATTCCTTGATTTTTGGGGGCAACGTTTTGGTGTTCATGGCACCTTTTTCCATCACACTAACTCCTTCATTGGGTGATGTAGTTACTCAGCAACAATATTTTCTGTATCTATATGGGGAGTTTGAATCATGCAGAAACAGAATTAGCGCAATTCATCAATATTACCAATAATCATCACCTTTGATAAATGTAAAGCCAGAACACACAAGGAAAGCATTCATATCTTAGACACTACAGTAATGACAACAGGCATTAGGTAGCAACATTTAAAATAATAACTGACACAGTTTTATTCATAATTTTTTTTTATCCAAAAGAAGCTTCCGACAGATTGATGCAGTCACAGCTAATGGTTGCGTGTTTGTCTCTAAGACACCATTGTACCTCGAATAATTAAGGAGGTTGATTAGCTCAGATGATTTTATTTTATAAAGATTTACCTTTATGTGTTATCACATCTCAAACCATCATGCATAGTGTAAATTATTAAAAGTAAGGTTACCATAGTCCTGCCAGACTATTAGACAGAGATAACTGCTGGTAGCTTAACCTGAAGGTCACCATGACCTCAGGTAAGAGGAGAGGGAAGACTCCTTCCTGGTAACCTCAACTGATGCACGCACACACACATTCTCTCTCTCTCTTTCTCTCTCTCTCATATATACACACACACACACACAGAGTCTCTTCCTCTCTCTCTCTATATAAATTATTTCTCATACACACTCACACACACACACCCCTTCTCTCTCACACTCTCTCTCTCACACACATATACACACACACACAGACACACACACACAGTCTCTCCCTCTCTCGTGTACACACACACACAAACCAATGGGGGAAATGTGCATTTGCAGATATGATCTATTTTGTTTGAAAAGCACACAATTTTTCGACAGTCAATGTGGCCTTTCATAAATTCCTACTTTGGAAATAAAACCAGTCTGACTCCAGGTTAAGACAAACTTTAAACAGCGCCTCACACCTAAAATGCATTGTCTGACCTGAGATGTCACCTCTTTTATACTGATAATACCTTAAGTTATCTTAGGACAGCGACTTGAAAGAAATTCTGGGATTTGCATATTAATCAATCGGAACCTGCATCTCCATTCTGACAGATTAAAGATTTAATAGCCATATTGGCTTGTTCAATGCATTCGCAAAGGTTGTATGACCCTTTGATCTTTTGTGACTGATGTCTCCTCTCTCACTAACACCTGAAGGAGGAGCGAGGCTCCGAAAGCTTGTGTTTTTAAATAAACCTATTGGGCACTCCTAACGAAACAGAGATGGAGACATGTATCTGTGACAGGTCTATCAATGAGGGAAAGATCAAGTTGCTTTTTCCCTTCTGTTGATTCTCTCACTATCTATTACAGATATAGGCCAGTAGCAATGTCCTTCAAAACGAGACTAATTCAGTCAGTAATGGTACTCCTGAGCCAGGCTTGGTGATTGACACTGAAGTGCTCCAACCAAAAACCATTCAATACCCTTGCAACCCTCAGTACTTATTCCATTTGGCATCAAACATGGAGGAGTACTAATTCCTCAGCTGAAGAAGGGCTGTCAGTCGTAATTGGCAGGAAGTTTCTTTGGTTGATCTGATGCTTCATGGAGTCTGGAGTTGGAGGGTCATTCCCTCCTGACCACTCTCCCACCACTTCTGGTGGATTTGTTGATGGACGAGGACATACCCAGGAATGATGGTGGGATTGTATGATTTGGTGACAAATAAATGGGTCAGGCTGTTGCTTAGCCAGCATGTGGGACAGCTTTCCCAATCTTTGGTCACGTTTCTAGAATTTTGGGAGGAGAACTCTTCAGGGTCGATTTGGCAGATTTGATTAGATTACTTTAGATTACTTACAGTGTGGAAACAGGCCCTTCGGCCCAACAAGTCCACACCGCCCCGCCGAAGCGCAACCCACCCATACCCCTACATTTATCCCTTACCTGACCTGCACATCTTTGGACTGTGGGAGGAAACCGGAGCACCCGGAGGAAACCCACGCAGACACGGGGAGAACGTGCAAACTCCACATAGTCAGTCGCCTGAGGCGGGTATTGAACCCGGGTCTCTGGCGCTGTGAGGCAGCAGTGCTAACCACTGTGCCACCGTGCCGCCCACTAAGGCAGAGCTTGACTTTGTTATTTTCGGTACCAAGGTCTGGTTTGTCTGGTTTTATTCTTATTCAACTTTTCTGTTGCAGCTTGGTAGGACTGAGTGGCTCGATAGGTAGCTCAGATGGGGCAGCCATGATGCTCAAACCCTGCACGTGGACTAGACTAGTTAAAGATGCCGGTTTTCCAAATCTGAACTGAGCCAAATGGATTTTTATGACAGTTTAATGATCAGCATTAACAAGAGTAAGATGTTGTTCCAAATGTATTGATTAATTAAATTTTAAAATCTACAGGCTGTCAAGGCAGCATACCCACTCACATTGTTGGGCCGAAGGGCCTGTTTCCACATTGTAAGTAATCTAATCTAATCTAACCTCTGGATCATTAGTCTAACAAGAGTCAAAGGAGTTTGGACCAGAGCAGAGATGTCTACATCACAGACAGCATTACACTGGCAGTAAATTATAATCCATTGATTTCAATGACAGCTATGAAGTATAAGTCATTTTCATGCAAGAGTTCACATTCCTGGCATTGCAAGGTTTGTGAAGGTTTGTAGCTCAGGTTGAGGTTTAGGGTGTAGGTTTGCTCGCTGAGCTATAGGTTTGATATCCAGATGTTTCATTACCTGGCTAGGTAACATCATCAGTGGTGACCTCCAAGTGAAGCGAAGCTGTTGTCTCCTGCTTTCTATTTATATCTATGGAAACACTTACCATGCTTTTAGAAGAGACCATCACACACACACCAACCACCATCAATCACATTACCAACGAAAACATCATGAAGCTAGTGGACCTGTGCCTCACCACCCACTTCACTTTCAACAACATAGTCTACAAACAAACCAACGGCACACCCATGGGATCTCCGCTATCAGGATTCATAGCAGAAGCAGTAATGCAAAGGCTAGAACAACCAACCATCAAACCAAAAATCTGGGTCTGCTATGTAGATGACACCTTTGTCATCACAAAACGAAACAAGGTAGAAGAGACATTTAACATCATCAACAACACCCTCACAGGCATAAAGTTCACCAAGGTGGAAGAAACCAACAACAAACTCGCATTCCTGGATGTCACAATCGAAAGAAAGGACAACGGAGAACTACAAACCTGCGTATACAGAAAACCGACAAACACTGACCACAAACCTGCGTATACAGAAAACCGACAAACACTGACCAAATACTTAACTACAACCATCCCAGCACACACAAACAAAGCTGTATCAGAACACTATTCCAACGAGCCACCACACACTGCAGCACAGACGAACTTCAGAAAACAGAGGAGAACCACTTATACAATGTATTCAAGAAGAACGGATACTCAAAAAATACAGTACGCAGATTCCTCAAGAACATACCACGACAAGCAGACCAAACACAGCCATCAAAGAAGTTTCAGAAATGACAGCCAGATTACTAAGACCCTTCGGAATCCTAGTAGCACACAAACCCACCAACACTCTCAAGCAAAAACTAACAAACTTAAAAGACCCATTACAACCCATGAACAAAACCAACATCATCTACAAAATTCCATGCAAGAACTGCTGCAAACACTACGTAGGAAAACAGGAAGAAAGTTAGCCACCAGGATACACGAACACCAGCTAGCCACAAAAAGACACGTGGAGGTCGCCACTGATGATGTTACCGAGCCAGGTGATGAAACGTCTGGATATCAAACCTACAGCTCAGCGAGCAAACCTACACCCTAATTCCTGGCATTAGTTTGTTTGGCCAAACTGGTCATCAGTCACTGCTAAGGGATGAAGTCTCTGCTGAGATTGGAGCACTGGTCTCACTGATTTAGTAGTCAAGCTGCAGAGGATAAATGGAGTTCAGAATGCAACTCTTAACCCCTTTAAAGTCATCCAGTCAGGGCACAAGATGAGATAGCTACTTAGGAACTGTTCGTAACTGTTCACTAGAACCGAAAAGTGAACTCTGCTTTCTCTCCACAGACGGTACCAGAGCCTCTCTAGTAATTGCCATTTTTGTTTTGGATTTCCAGAATCTGCATTTCTTTGTTTTTTTACAACTGGAATAAAGCTTGACTGGCAGCAGTGTGCAGGATCTTTATGAAGCCCAAGAAGAGAAACTCTTTCCTTTCAGTTCCACACTAAAACCAAAGGTCAACATTTAAAGTCTTTAAAACCTGGACATTTCCTGTTGCTCAGAACACATGTACTCTGAGACGGTCTGTGGTACAATGGATAGTACTCTGCCTCTGAGCCAGATGTGGTGCTCCCCGGTATCTGCTGCCCTTGACCTTCTACATGTAAGTGCTCATGGGTTTGGAAGGTGCTGTTTGAGGATTTTTGGTGAATTTCTGCAGTGTAATTTGTGGACAGTACACACTGTTGCTACTGAGCGTCAGTGGTGCCTGTGGATGTGGTGCCAATCAAGCAGGTTTGAGTTCCCTTCCAGAACTTTAAGACCAAGCAAGCTGTGTTCAAAATGTAGTCAACATTTATTCTCTGCGATCAAGCAGGTGATTATCAATTCATAAATCATTCCCAATGTACCCACGGAGGCAGTAGAAGTTGGAGAGTCTCCCGGTCAGCCATGCAGTTGTGCCTCACAAACTATAGCCTCTAACAACAAGCTGGTAACCTGTTCCAGGGTCAAGTTGCCATAGTCCTCCTGGAGGTTAGGGCTGCTCTCTCATTAGCGAGCGGTGGTCATTTAACCAGAGGGTCACCACAGCTCAGGCTAAGGCCGAGAATTATTGAACCCCTGCAATGTGGAAGCAGGCCATTTGGCCCATCAAGTCCCACACAGACCATTCAAACAGCGCCCCAAGCAGGCCCATCCCTACTCTATCCCTGTAATCCTGCATTTCCCTTGGCTAAACCACCTAATGTACACAATCCTGACCACTGTGAGAAATTTAGCATGGCCAATCCACCTAACCTGCATATCTTTGGATTGGGGGAGGAAACTGGAGCACCCGGAGGAAACCCACACAGACACAGTGTACAAACTCCACACAGGCAGCTGCTCGAGGTTGGAATCAAACTCGGGTCTTTTGCTCTTAGAGACAATGTGAAACCTTTCACAATAACCTCAGCTGATATGGGATTTGAAGCTATGCTGTTGGCATCACTCTGCATTATTCTAAGAATAACAAGCCATGAAAACAGACATTAGCATGTGCTTTGACTGCCTCCAGGCACAGGAAAGAATCGAGGAAGGCAGTGCTTTAGTTTTATAGGTTTACTTAGAGAGGCAAGTTGCTAAACAAAATATCAATTCATTTTGGAAGCAACACTAAATTTGTTGGAGAGATTCCCTGCCTCTTTGACTCAGGAGAGCACAGTGTAACAGAATGATAATGTGAAAGAAAGTTATCTCTGCACTGAATGGCTTTCACTTGAGGCTCTGTTTGTTTGTTACAACTGAAAGAAACAGGATAGCATAGTCATGAGCCTGGACATTGTTGAACTGCACTGAAAATATTTCATGAGATGAAAGACTTGCCTTTCATGATCGACACAATCCCATTTAGAACTTTCGAGAAGTAGTAAAATTTTAATGTTGCAAGTATTGAATATAACAAGACCCCACATAAAATACTGAGATCCATTTTAGTGGCAGTGATTGAGGGAGATGTACTGGCCAGATCTCTGGGGAGGGATCTGTAACTCTTCAAAATAGCGGTAGGTAAGCCTTATGAATCCAGCTGAGTGGAACTCAGCTTAACATCTCACCAAATCCTTGGAGTGTAGTACCCCAGCGTTTCGGCTCAACTCTGTGGAGTGGGGGGGTTAAATCTTCCATCTTCTGACTGAGAAGTAAAAGTTTTATCACTGCACCACAGTAAACAAGATGTCATAAATAATAAGAGGCCAACCCAAATCTAATGCATAAAGAATGGATTTTGCAATCTTGAAATGCTCTGGCATTTTCTGAAGAGACTAAAAATAAGAGATAACTGTTAAATGTCATTGGCAAGCCCAGGAGTGGTTGAGAAGCTGAACTGAGTTGGGATTGACTGGAGGGAGAAAATGCATCTACTGTCACTCTGCTGTCATATTGTAAGAGAATTGACATGATGTTACTTGACTCACGCTGGGTTAGGATGCATTTCTATTGAATATTGTATTTTTGTTCTATTTAATTATGCATAGCTCCTTATTTTCGCAAGTTTTGTTTTTTTTTTCTCCATGACCCTTTTCTCCTCTGGAGGAGGAGGTTGACTCCATGGTGGGGAGCCCCATTCACTATCCAGCACTTTGTTAAATTTGCATGATTCATATCCCAATCTTGATAATGATCTTCAACTGCGAGTGATGGCAGGTTATTTGACTATGAGATGCACTGGGGAAAAGCTTAGCCCTGTCCTTCCCCAGCATTTACGCATTTCCTGTAGAGGACATTGGCTTATGATTACAAGACGGCAAAGACATGTTTCTGCTCTGAAACCAAGAGATGACAAAACACCTTGAATGCCTGCTGTGGCTGAAATCAAAAAAACTCAATGTGGGCTGTGTAAACTTGGAACTTCTCTCTTCCGTGACATCTGGGTACTCATTGTAGAAAACCCATTTAATTGTGTGGCATGGTGGCTCAGTGGTTAGCACTGCTGCCTCACAGCACCAGGGATCCGGGTTTGATTCCAGCCTTGGGCGGCTGTCTGTGTGAACTTTGCATGTTCTCCCTGTATCTGTGAGGGCTTGCTCCAGTTTCCTCCTACAGCCCAAAGACGTGCAGTTTAGGTGAATTGGCCACGTTAAATTGTCCATAGTGTTAGGTGCATTAGTCAGAAAGAAATGGGTCTGGGTGGGTTACTCATCGGAGGGTCGGCATGGGCTTATTAGGCTGAAGGGCCTGTTTCCACACTGTAGGGAATCTAACCTAAGCTAAACATGTAGGGAATCCAATCTAATCATTGGCATAGCTTTCAGTTAAAATACTGGTATTGACAAGCTATGATGTAATATTTGTGAAACAAATGAAACCCTCTTCATGTAAAAATTTAAATACTGGAGCTAACATGTCAGAGAGTGAAAATCAATTAGCTGAGGGCTTCCCAAAGTGAGGGTCTAGAACCTCAGTGAGCTAACATTTTAGATCATGTGATCTGAGGCAGTAATGGCTGTCATGCAGTTTAGACCAATTTATGACAGCCTTGATTCCACAGTAAGAGGCTTTGGCTCTCTCAGTTCCTTATGGGAGGGTGACGTGGAGGCTGGGTGAGTTGGTGGGGTGTGGTTAGTGGGGATGGGGGTGGTGGGGTCACAACAGAGTCTCATTATTGAGCTGAGCAGTCCTCAGCTTGACATCTCATTGAAAATATGAAATCTCAGGCTGAGGTCATATGGGGTGGGGGTCAAAACGTCCATCTTCTGACTGAGAAGCAAGGAGTGCTATCACTGCCCCACTGTAAAACTTGAGAACAGGGTTACAGTAAGAAAAACATTGGGAAGTGCTGAGTTAGTGACGTTTCATCAGGAATTTCCAGCATTTGTTTGTCTTTTATCTCAAGTTTCCAGCATCCACACTAATTTGCTATTATTTTCTGAGATGTTTTTGTTCTGACATTTAGTGCATTGCTTTTCTAAAAAAAAATCAGGGCACTGGTGTTGATAGATGACATCATAGAGTTCAAAGGCCATGGCAGAATGTTTTCTCGCATGTCAAAAATTGCAAATGATTTGACCAGAATTAACATGCAAATTAACAATTAGAATGATCATGAGTTGTGCAGTCATTACAGTATCCTGACTTTATCTCAAGATTCTGGTTTTAAATCAAAGCAGACTAATGGGATAAGTGTCTTCCTCTGACAATGGAGAGTATTCAAGGTGACATGAATCTCAAACAGGGAAGCCAGAAGGGTAGTTAATATAAAAAAAATTCTTAAGTTACACTGCACAATAGGGATACTCCTCTAATACTGAGATATAAAGGCATATTGTTAGTTAATGTACATGCAAACCTTCTCTTTACAACTATCCTGGCATCAATCTACACTTGATTTGGAAGTGCTCCAAACAGGACAGTGAGTAACAAAAGCAGAGACATGTTCTATTCAATGATTTGCTATCTCTTCATTTAGAGAAGTGATGATGCAGAATAAATAGAGGAGGATCTTGACTAAAGCTGGTGACAAAAATTAATGATGTGGTTTCCAGTATATTAAATTAGATTTGTTATGAGATGAATAGGGTGAAGCAGATTCAACTGAAGAACATAACCAGTCTGGGAAGTCTACAGAGTAGCACAGAACCAGTGAGCAAACAATGACTCACAAAATGCTCTGAATGTACCTATACCCAGCATGAACTGTTTAGAATCATTCTCAATGTGAATGAATAGGGCAATGGAAAAAGAGTAAGGGTGGGGATGAGGAATGGACGAACTGGATATTACCATGAAGTGACTTCAAGCATGAAAGGCCAAATGGCCTCCCTCTGTGTTGTACAGTTCCATCTGTCTTTGTTTAACATCACAGATAGGAATTTCAGAGGTTACTCTGATTAGACAATGTACTTAAGTGTTGGTGGATACTTGTCAGCTCAAAACAAGCATAAAAGATAAATAATTGACACTTATTGTTCCAGGTAAAAAGTCAGAAGTGGAGAAAGTAGCCTTTGTTGCAGTTGAGCTGTGTAAACCCACACTGAGATATGGCCTGGCACTTTGTTTCAAGTCTTGTTTTACTTTGAAATGTTGAGACCATTTCTTTTCTCGAATCAGGGTGAATTATGTTTTGTTTAAAACAGGTGTCTTACTACATTTCTAAAACTATTTAATTGGTCACAAGGTCACTGAGGGCATGAAAGATTCTATACAAATGTCCGTCTTTCTTTATCTAATGATTCCTTTTGTTACTGTATCAGTTAGAGCCATTATAATTTGCTTGGTTGACCCTCCAAAGCCAGCGGTATCACATATGGGTACATACCAAGAAAAAACACAGTGACAAAGGGTCTCAGTTGATGCTGGGCTGATCTGAAATACTCAGATACGTGGAAAACGTTCTGAGCATAGAATATTGGAGGTGTAGGCCACTTGGCTCTTTGAACCTAGTCCATCATTCAATGTGATCCAACTCAGCACCCTGTCCCTGCTTTCTCCCCAATGGCTTGGCAACAGCTTAGCAAATGAAAACTGTGTTTGAAGACTTTCACAAGGCACTAAAGTAAACACAGATGGAAAATTGGAAATCGATCACAATAGTACAGGAAGAAATATGTTGCTTAACCTGAGTAAAGGGGGAGGCAGAAATACAGTAAGCTGTTGCTGATTCAGGGGCAGTGAATTATCATGTTCTCAAACACACATATACACTTTATTCTTCCAAAGTTGGCAGTTATGTTAATTGTTTCCATTCAAGCATGACACTGACCGTACACTAACGGTAAACAGGGTTTGAAATGGTAAACAAACCATACACATTTTCTTCCAAAACCTCGTTAGTGACATATTTAACACCCAATAACATTACAAGTGGGCAGCAATGATTAATGGTAATTGCATACTCTAGCAGAGAAGAGCTTGATTAATGTACTGAACATTTATCATTGCCAACATCACTATTATAGCCAATGGATTAGGAAGTCTAGATTACCACCTCAACAGGCAAACTGTTCATCTGTTTCCAATTAGCAAAGACTATTCACTACTTCTTGAGATCTTGGATTTGAATGTCTGGTGTCAAATTGTGATTCTGCACGATGTGGAATCAAATGGTTCCCTACAACTACAATAGTCATTTGAAACTCTTTGAGGGCAGGCAGCTTTTACACAGCTGTAAAAGGAGGAGGAAAACACAAGTGACTGAGTTATAAGGAGTGAATCAGTGCTATTCCCCAACAAATTACAATGAGCTAATGTCATGTCAACTCAGACATACACTGCACAGAACTGCTAAGATTGGGAATCATGGAGGGCATTGTCTTCTAATCATTCAGCAAGAATCACAGATATGACTTTACACAATTGCAGCCATTTCAATAACATTTCACAAGTGCTCTCATTGTCTCGAATATCACATTCCTCAATCAAAAATGAAGATTTAAACAAAAACTCACACAGGTCAACACCACCTTCCTTTTTTGAAGCCCACATTGACAAAAGTGCTTATAGTCAAATTGGTCCAGAAACATTCCTTCACTAATATGCTCTATGTCTTTAATTAGTGAATTGGTAATTGGTTGGCTCAACACTACAACCGATTTTCTGGGAAGGGGATGTGGAGCAAGGGGAGACATTTTCCACATCGTAAGGCCGGACTCGCACATCAAAACTCCTCACTTATGAGGAGCCGTGGATGACAAACTTGTGGTTTTCTGCAGAACACTGTAGCTCAAGCAACGTCAAACAGCACACCTCAGAAAGTGTAACAGCATCTCTCTCACCTGGCAATTCTCAAGTTAAGATGCTACCTCTGTTACAAATTTGAGTACATCTCAGAGATAAAAAATTTAAAAAGGAAAGAAACTTCAAGTGCCATAACACCCATTCTGGGAAAAACACTGATTGCGGTTTCAAAGGACTCTCTCAAGGAGAGCTTTTCAATCCCCACTGGAGCTTTGAGATAAACACTGGAACAGATGATTGTTCCATTGAAGAACTTACTATTTTCAATGACAATTCCCTCTACCCTGTATCTTTATAGAGTTATCAAGTTGCAGAGATCTACAGCACAGAAAAGAGGTCCTTTAGCCTATCATGTCCGTGTCGGTCAAAAACAATCACCTAATTGTTCTCATCCCATTTTCCAGCAATACAGCAATCTTGCTCTGCTTGTTTGCATACTAGTGTGCATGGAAATGTCACAGAATTCAAGGTGGAATTTAGCTTGTGAATAATATTTATACTCTTTATTGAGTGAGTTCACAGTAAAACTCCTTAATTTCAATTACCTCAAGGTTTCTGATTTGCTTATCACTTTGTACTTTTACAATGGTCGAGTACATTTTGAATAAAAAAACACTCCTTTATAAGAACTCAAACTCTGTTATACCAACAGTGCAAGGAAGGAGAACTTGTTCACCCTCCACTCTGCGGACTTGGTTGTAATATTTTCGGAATGCAACCTGGTTATCATTGTTTGGACAGAATAATGGGATATTTAAGTAATGTGATATTGCAAACTTAAACACATTTTTTGGTGTTTAGTCACCTTTTAACTCTCGCTCTAAATTCTACTACATTTTGTTCATATACATATATTAAATTGCATTTACTATATTTTCAAATTATCTGGTATTTCTATTTTTCTTCATGTTTCCCATCACAGGGCTGAATGCTTTAATATATCAACCCATTTAATCACTTCACCAGCACATTGTGTTTAATGAAGAACTCTCAGCATGATACTAAGTTCTGACTGATGTGGATTTGCGTTTGAAGTTTGCTTTTCCTTATTCATTTTTAAAGGCTTCATTCATTGAGTCTGTTTCATGTGTGCTCTATTCCCAGTTTGCCACACAGATTTGAAGTTTTATTGATTGCAAAGAGAAAGAGACTCGCACTGCAAACCTAAATATATAGTAACACTATCTCGGAGTCAATTTATTACAGTCAATGTATCTGTTCTATCGATAATGCTGGAAGAGGAAGCTGGAATAATCTTGGAGGCACAGTGTAAAGGAAATGTTAAGAACATCATGAATAATACAGTTTGTTCCACTCTTCATGACACAACTAATATTCCTTTATCACGTAGCATCCAAAGCTATTCTAACCTTCAGTTAAGACATTGCATCGGGGAATGGAAAATAAATTGGCTGAAAGGTGGGAAGCAACACTACTTGTTCGAGAAATAATATTAGGGTGAGGGGATGTAATGAATGGAGTGCCTCAGGGATTATTTTGACACCACTAAAGTTGTTAATTTACATCAATGGCTTATGTTCAGTAACTCAGTGAAAAGTGGTCAGATTTGGAAACTATACAATGTTTGCAGAATCTGAACAACAGGCAACAATGGATCTACAAAATGAACTGAATAAATATGGACACAATGGCAGAGGAAATTCTATCTGGCCAAGGGTAAAGTATTTAAGGCAGAGGGAGCAATGCACGTACCTCCTGAATTGGCTGACATAATTCTGTCTGTAAGTTGATTAAGATCCTGGCTCATTTGTTGATTTAACCTTTAAACAGATTGAATCATTGTCGAGCCACAATCAAGGAAGAATCTCCCACATGGAACTGTACAGCCAAAGGAGTGCAGAATTTGATAGGGAAAGTTGTCATTTTGCAGTGGTGTTATTTGGCTTCAGATTTGATTTGATTTATTATTGTCACATGTACCTAGGTACAGTGAAAAGCTTTGTTTTGTGTGCAGTACAAGCAGAACACACCATACAAAGAGCATAAGGGTAATAGAACACAATGAAGAATACAGTGTTACGAAACTTAGTTTTAAAAGAGTAAAACAGCTGAAAGATGTATAAAAATAAGATTTGCTGCAGAGAGCTTGCAAAGTCTCCATGCTTAGGCCCCAGCTTGGTGACATGTACCAGGCAGTCCAATCTCAGTTGCCATGACTTAAGGGAAGCATTCAACAATGCTCACAGACAGGACAGCTCAAGTTTAGGTTCTCAAGTACAATGGACTGAACTGTGAGAAAAGTTGGAGAAATTAGAAAAGATGTGATGGGGAAAAGACCAAAGAACAAATGAAAGGTAAACACGGAATGGTGCTTCAAAAAAAGCAAAGGCATCAGGACAGGAGGACACATACACACTGGTAAATGGTCTGTGCAGTGTCCTTCTTGGGAGGAAATATTTCTTGGGAGCAATATGAGGTGGTGGGTCAATTTTAATCCCCCTAAAATGCATACTTTTGGGATGGATGCAAAGTTTAAAGATATTAGGCCCAACTCCAATGTGGGCAAATCTGGTGTAATGGAGGTTGAGGCAAGGGCTGGCCAAACAACTCACTCCAAAGAGTCAGGTTCTGCAGTCAGGTATAATTATACAGCTGAAAGACTGACATTTAGCCTGTTTCACAAAGTTTTCCATGAGTCAAGTAGGATTCTCAGTCCTTGTGAAAGACATCAGTAACTATGGGAAAAAGTTCAGTGCCTCTACCATCCTGCTTGTGAGCTGGAGGAATTGGAGTGCTTTCCCCTGTAACTAAATCTCTTTCACTGCAGATTGACGACTCCATGTGTTCTTCCCATGGCAGGTCAGAGACTGCCCTCTCTCCTTTGATTATTGCCAATACTGCAGTGTTCTTGCCTGTGTTTTGCTTTGTTTCACCATTCCTGACTGTGCCTTCAACCACCCAGGTTCCACTCTCTGGAATTTGTTTCATAAATCCCTCCACCTCTCCAGTGCCCTTTTCCCTTTGCAAACTTCCTTCGGTGATCATGGTATGGGTCACCTTTTCTCATCTCTCTTTCTTTAGCCTGACACCCATTTTATTAACATTAGGATGGTCACCTATATTAAAGTTGCTGTTTAGTATCAGTTGCTCCTTACATTCCTTAAGGGTGGATTATAGGAATATAGGAACAGGGGTAGGCCATTCAGTCTCAAGAGCCAGTTCCACCATTCAATGAGATCATGGATGATTTGTGGTCTTCCTCCATATATCTAGCTTTGGCCCATATCCCTTAATACCTTTCCTTAATGAAAAATATCTATCTCAGATTTCAAATTAACAACTGATCCACATCCACTGCTGTTTGTGGAAGAAGGTTCTGGTAATCTACCACACTTTGTGTGTGGAAGAGTTTCCTAACAACTCTCCTGTATGGGCTGGCCTTAATTCTCAGCTTATGAATCTCCCCCAACCAGTGGAAATAGTTTACCTACCCTGTCTTCTCCTGTTAATATCTTAAAAGACTTTGATCAGATCACCTTTTAAATTCTGGAAAGAACAGGCCTAATTTGTATAATCACTCCTCATAATCATAGAATCCCTACAGTGTGGGAGCAGGCTATTTGAGTCCACACCAACTTCTGAAAAGCATCCCACTTAGATCCAAGCCCCTATCCTATCTGTGTAACCTTGCATTTCACTCGTTTGTATATCCCCTGGACACTATAGGAGATTTAGCATGGCAAATCCACCTAACCTGCACAGCTTTGGACTATGAGAGGTAACTGGAGCAACTGGAGGAAACCCATGCAGACACAAGGAGACTGTGTATACTCCACACAGTCGTCTGACAGTGGAATCAAACCTGGGACCTGGCGCTATGAGGCAACAGTGCTAATCACTGAGCCACCGTGCCACCCCTGAAGTCCAGGTATCATTTTTGTAAACCTATGTTGTACTCCCTCGAAGATCGATATCTTTCCTAAGGTGTGGTGCCCAGATTGGCTCACAATACTCCAAGTGGGGTCTGACCAAAGTTTTGTACAGCTGCAGCATAACCTCTACATCCTTACACTCTGGTCCTTGACACGAAAAAGCCAGGATTAGTTTGTAAACTGCATGGCTCTCCTCATCCGTATAGATCTTGAGCTAGGGCTTGATACAACCATGGATCTGCATCAAATTAGGAGTATTTAGGTATTTCGGACATGTAACAACTAGCATTTGGACTGATGCTAGTTAAAAGTAGAAACAAAAACTTTCAGCTGGCAGACAAAACCTACAATTTCTTCAAGGGTTCTCTCAATCAGTCACCATTTACCCAGTGGATATCCAGTGTAATCACCAGAGCTGATCAGCGAGCCTCTGAGGAAAGCTTGAACAGTTCTTTCTCCTCATTGGTCTGGGTTTGACACAAAGAAAATAGGTGGAAGCTTTATGCTAAATATTTGCCGCAATACAATTGTGACTGCACTATGAAAGTACTTCATCGGCTGTGAAGCATTTAAAGACATTTAAAGGTGCTAAATAAAAGCAAAACCTTTCTTTCATTCTTTCTCCTTTGAAATACAGATCAAGCTTTCAAGAATACTTTAAAAAGTTCAGAATAAATTAATTCAAATGATAAAGAAAAGAAAAGGCTAGTTAGTAGCCAACTCAAATTAGCTACTTCAGAATGTGCAATATTAGTTGGAGCTGGCTGTTGCAATACAGCCAGCTCCAACTAATGTCATGAGTGCAGATTATATTTGAATTGCACTAGCTTCCAAATAATTGTTGCAGTAAACTGCTTTATTTCAAACAAGGTGTACCACCTGATATTCTGCATGCTGGGAAACATGACTACAACAAAACTAGCAAGCTGTGGCTCATTTACAAAAAAAAAGATGATACAACGATGCACCTCCCAATTTCTACTTACCCTTAATGTCATTATTATTTTCCAGAGATTTGAGTTTGTTAGAACTCTTAAGTGGTTGACCATTTTTAAAGAAATGGAGCCCTTCTTCAGAATATCTCAAATGAGACAATTTAACATGCGACCGCATCGAACAGTTGACATTCCTAAAAGTTTGCTTTACATGAAAATTTGGGTGTATTTCAATGCCTCTGATTTAATTTGTCCAATACATGTACAAGTATCAGATTGCCTGTTCATTAAAATGCATATTTTAGAATGCCTTAAAGGCTGAAAAGACTTCCTAGTATCTGAGTTGTGTGTGTGTGTGTGTGAAATAGAGAAGAGAGAACAAGGTTCCAGCTTTTGATGCCTGTGTCAAGCTAATTTAACTGATTTTTAACTGGGTTAGTGGAACAGATATTATACTGGGCTTCACTATACAGCAATATCTTTGCCATTGAGCTGAAGTGCTAGAAAAAATTACGTAGGTAAGGTTGAGGCTTAAGCTGTCTGTCAATTTTAATTAAGAAAATAATAATGGTCATTTGGTTCAAATATAAGTTGGTGACCAGTGTCTATGAAAATTGAAGATATTTTGTGGAATTGAGGAAGTTTTTTTTATGTTATCACATGAAATAATGCACTAATACGCTGCTACTCACAGGAATTTGATTCTCACCTCCTAACACATTAATACAGCAACGTGTTGAAATGATTTCACTGTGTTTTTCCAACATCCTTTATTCACCTTAGCTGTGAAATTGTGTTTGAACTGTACATGGCTCAACTCAATGATTTATTTTAATTGCATCTGTTTAACATGCATGAAGGCTCCAAAGGGTATCAAACATTACTCCAAAGAATCAGTGGTTTGCAGAAAAGCTGCATAAATGTTTCATTTCATTGGTGTCAACTTGCATTTCAGGCACGAACAGCTGCAACAGTCGAATATCTGTGTTCTTACCTCCTTCGTTGTCCTTGCTATCAGAGCATGCAGTCTCCATGGCAACATCACACCCGGCACCTCTCCACCCCATCTGGCAAACACAGTGCCAGCCATTTTGGTCAAGGGTACACCTTCCATTACTATTGCAAAGGCCAGGACAACCCTCTGAGAAAAGAATACAGAGGATAAATACTAAACACAATGCTCTAATGCTTTGTCATACAAATAAACACTAAAGGAAGATCACTAGCTACAAGCCTTTTATTGAAGCACAGAGACCATAATTTCACATGGATAAACTGTACCCTTCTGTAGTTAAAAACGGCGAATGTATATCACTCCTCGAAAGACACAAATACCTTGTAGCTCTTTAGAGCAGCAAAGTCATTGACTCAATGGTAATTGCTGTATTAGATCCAAATGTGTAATCTATGCATCTCTAGTTGGTTGGTGGATTACAGTGAAGATACATCTTAATTATGCTACAAATGGGGATCTTATAAGGAATTTCAAATTATCTTGTAATTCTTATGAATAATATGGTCAACAAGGAAACCGAAAATATGAATCTGGTGTGCTCCAGTAATGGTGGCAATAGAGAAACTGCACAGAAAATAATGGAAAGAAGAGCAAATTAGACAAACAACGGTCTTTTACAATTATGACCATAATAAAGTGAAATTCTAAGCTAAGTCCCGAAAAATTCAGCTGAAGGGATCCACTGAATGGAAGTTCATTGTGATTTCCTCGTAACAGTGACCACAACTTAGCTGATTAAGTTTTCGACTGTTCTTCTAGCGAAATGATGGTGGAGAAGCAGGTCCAAAGTAAACAAGCAGGAGACTGGAAGAACACAGCAAGCCAGACAGCATCAGGAGGTGAAGAGATCAATGTTTCAGGTATAACCCTTCTTCAGAAGGGTCTAAGCAAACTTAGTACCAGGGTTTCTCTGGGCTAGACTGTGTGCAACTGTGTAATATGATACTCTTCTATGTTCCAAAATTGGATTCATATTCAGTTAAAGAAAGGAGTCAAAGATTCCATCACTGTGTTGTTTCTTAAGAAAGATAAGTGAATTGTGGTTCTATCCATTACCCAGTGGACCAATTCACCATCAAGAGATGACCAACATTCACCATAAACTGATAGTTCTGAGGCATTCCCAATGTTGGCAGTTAACTGCGGGACTGACTGTTGGATCTCTGAAATACAGCGAATTCTGGCTGCAGATGAAGACTGGGAAGACCCTCAGTTCTCTTACTGTTCCGAACACGGAGTCTCTGACTGTCTACTGAACATTAGAGCACTTTTGCATCTTAAAACTTGATTGCTCTGACTTTAACTGCCAAATTTTGAAAAGGCAATATTTCACCTTTCACAACCTTTATAGGGTGGCATGGTGGCTCAGTGGTTAGCACTGATACCTCACAGTACCAGTGGCACAGGTTCAATTCCCGCCTTGGGTGATTGTGTGGATTTCCTCTGGGTGCTATGGTTTCTTCCCACAATCCAAAGAGATGTGCTGGTCAGGTGAATTGGCCATGCTAAATTGCCCATCATGTTAGATGCATTAGTCAGGGGTAAGTATATGGTAGGGGAATGGGTCTGAGTGGGTTACTCTTCAGAGGGTCGGTGTGGACTTGTTGGGCCGAAGGGCCTGTTTCCGCACTGTAGGGAATCCAATCTAAACCGATTACAAATATTAGAACAGAAATCAAAGAAATGAACACTGGCTCCAACAGAAAGATTCCCTTGAGAATGAGTTCTTTTGAGTCAAAACCATATTTGAGGACATCTGGGAAGATAAAAGAAATGTGACATGTGAATGCTGTTTCATGCAATTCCCAATTCTCTATTCAGTTTTGAGGAAGGGTCACTGAGCTCAAAACGTTACCTCTGATTTCTCTTCACAAATGTTGCCAAGACGTGTTGAGCCTTTCCAACCAATTGTTTTACAGAGGTACTGGGAAGAGGTCCTCAGTGTCAGGGACCTTCAACTGGGGAGATGGCAGAGGGTGGGGCAGCAGGGAGTTTGGTTATTCAATACAAAGAGAAAACAACCAAAAACAACAAATGGTTGGTCAGTGACTTTGACAGCGTGTTTAGATACCTACCTGAAGCTAGGCAAGTGTCAGGGAAGCTGATGGACTAATCTGTTTGCTGCTCTCAGGTTTGTGTGTGGAGTACGTCAATCAGACCTAACCTGAAAGGTTCTTTACCCATTGGAAATAGGCACAGAAGGGGAATGTGCAACTTCAAAATATTGGAATTTTAGCAGTGTCCACTTTTGCTGGAATGTACTGGCATTCCTCACATTCCATTCTGATCATGGAGGAGCAACTGTGCCATTGCATGTTCCTACAGCAGCGGTATAGGATGCTGAACATTATTTTCTTTCACTTCACCAACTTTCACTGCTTATTTTCAAAATGCCCTTCCCTCAAGCTGGCCTAAGGCTCCACAGATGCCTCCTGCCCCATCCTCCAAGCTCCTCATTCTCGACATTCTTCGTGGGTGAGGCTAGATAGTTAACTCTGAATGGCATCTCAATGGAGCTATAGTCCAATCAAAATCCTCACAGACATGCCTGATCCAGCAGGAGTCACTGGGCAGATCGACCATTCCTTGCTTTTTAATGATTATGTGATGATTGAGGCACTGAAGATAATAATAAATTTGATGGGCTAGATAAAACGAAACAATTTCCACTGGTGGAGGGAGTCCATAAAAAAGCGGACATGACGTTAAGTCTGGAAGCAGAATATAGAGAAACGATGTCTGGAAGCATGCCTTCAAAGGATTACAGAAATCTGGAACTCTCTCCAATCCAGGCTAGGTCACTTGAAAATTTCAAAACAGTGACAAGGTAGATTTTTGTTAGGTGGAGATATTCAAAGTGGGTGGATGGAGTTAAAATATTGAGTAGCCACTCTCTGTACGAATGACAAGACTGACTCAACGATTTAATCGCTTACTCTGTTCCTCCAGGAATCAGGGATGAAAACTGATGTTCCTCTTCCTAGCTGACAGAAAAGAAGCTGAAGTCAACTGCAGACTATAATTGGTGCTTGTGCTCAAAACAGGGCACAAAGAACTGAGTTGGAATTCAATCTGGCTCCATATGTTCTAGATCCACATCAGGTAGGGCTTTATATGCACCAGGTTCCAGCCAATCTCAACTTAAAACTTTAAGATTTGTTTCTGAAAAACAAGTATATCTCACATGCATTTTCTAAAATGCTTCTTTTCTCTCCATTTTCATCTGTGTTTATTCTCTTGGAGACAACTTCTCAACACAAGAGGGTAGGACAATTTGCTCGTCACACATTACCTAGCCCCCCCCCCCCCCACTTCAGCACACCAATTTGGCATCAGCCGTTTGGAGTCAGTGACCATATCCGTTTCTGTCTCCTGCCTTTATCCTCTCAAACTGCAGACAGTGTCCCTCACTATTTTGGGGCTTTCAAGTTTGT
Source organism: Chiloscyllium plagiosum (assembly GCF_004010195.1). Taxonomy (NCBI): domain Eukaryota; kingdom Metazoa; phylum Chordata; class Chondrichthyes; order Orectolobiformes; family Hemiscylliidae; genus Chiloscyllium; species Chiloscyllium plagiosum. Next base: position 23,462,923 of record NC_057711.1, on the reverse strand, counting down.
TCTTATTCATGTGAAATTACGGCAACTGAAACAGATGAACAAAGCATAGGTAAAGTATTTGCAGCTATACTTTATTGATAAAAAGAAAAAAAAAACTTTCAGCTTTAAAAATTCACATTCCTTTCAAGGGTGTAAGCAAAGCCCAGGAAACAGTGAGATTGCTGAGCACCTAATTAAGACTGCAGATGGACTGAACAGGACGGGCAAGGTTTTCAACAGAAACAGCAGCTTGGCATGTTGAACAACTTAAGACGGACAGAACGTAATAACCAGAAGAACCACAATGAACATAGACTAAAAGCCTGAACAGAAGAAAAATGTAGAACTTAAATTTTTTAAAAAATCACGCTAAATGACGTGCTTGAAGACAGATAGCGGAGAGGGACTGTTCGTAACAATCTCCCTAGAGCTTTTGTCTTTACCTTTATATCCTATCTTGTCTGCTATTATGGACAAGGAGGAAAATTGTGGAAACATAATTAAAAATAATGGCATATTCAGAATCCGTATTTATACAAACAGAAGAAAAAGGATGCTTGCAATTACAAAGATGTGAGTGAGTCGAACAAAACTCCTATTGCTAGTCTTAATAATGAAGACAGGTTTTACTGTCGAGGCTAACAGCTTAAATAAGACATGTCTGGAAATGCAGCCGTAGGAACATTTCTACAGACTAAATAACATGTTTCAGAAACTCTGTTAAAACACATAAATATTACCCATGAATGATGAGGCAGCATGATCATTAAACTTGTATCAAATTTACCCCAAGCCACTTAACAGTTTCACACAAAGCTCACAAACAGTGCTTGACGTTGTTACAAATGACTGCTTTTTCCATAATGAAATCTACTCCTTCAAAATTTTGCATTCTGTGACTCTTTTTTTTCTTACTGCATCAACTATTAATGTGTAATAGGGATGAACTGTTCTCAATTACTTTTGAGCAATTTTGCAGTGCCACAGTAGGTGAGTTAGCATCTGTACCACCAGCAACAATAAGAGAGCAAATGAATCTGAAGCAAATCTATTTCCAGCTAATTGACTTTCAAGATTTTCAGGTACTAATTGCTGTAAAAATATTGCAGACATAACTCAGGTATAAATGTCTCATTAATGCATTAGCTGTCAAAAGCCTGAATAATGAAACCATGATGCAAATATGTAAAGAATTCAGTTACTTATTTACTGTATACACAGAGACAGCATAAGAAAATCAGAGGGAAAAAAAACATGCAGTACCTTTAACTATCTTATCCAGAAAGTGTGCTTTGGAAATAAAAGATACAGACATTTAAGAATAACATCACACAGAACTGCTCTATATAACTTAAACTGGAACAGCTCCTGAGGTATATCCTTGACACCTATTGTATACAATGTACAAGATCCTCAGAGCTCAAGTCTAACCATACAATTAGAGCTCAGGGGTGATGATTTTCACACAGAGGGAAATGTGGGTCGGTGGGGTTAAGGTGCAGATCACTGCAGGGCTTTCCAAAGTGGAGCCCAGGATCCTAACTGGGATTGAGAGCTGGAATTTTGGGGTCCCGAGCTTGGAGGCAGGCATGGTCGCCTTGGAACTTTAATCGAGTGAATGGTGGAATCGTTTCAGAGAATGGTCTACTTCTGTCCTGGTGTGAGGATAACCATCAGGAGTGAGAATGGTAACTGAGAGTTGCTGAAGCCAAAGGGAGCTTCAGTCAAGATCAGAGAACGGGGAACAGACTGGTTCTATATCTCAATCTTTCAAACTGATCCTGGTGTCCTCTTCTGGGGTTTGACAATAATATAGCTGCTCTGTTCAAAAACAACCAAGTGACGGGGAGTTTTACAAGTTTAATTCAGGCACCGACGTTTTCACAAATCAGAAGGGAGTAAATGACATGACGGTTGTAAATGGCTTACCAGGTACATCAAAAAATTGCTTTGAAAAGAACTTGGGAGTTGAGAAGAGTCTGTAGAAGATTTTCCTGATTGTCAAGTGTTGGTTGGATCATAAAAATAGCAGAAGGATGGCCTCCTATCAGCAACAGTAGCTAAACACTCAAACACATTTTAAAAAGTAGAAGCAGAGGAACTGCCCTGGTATTATCATTGTAATTACATTCTTAATACAATTCTTCATATAATATGTTTAAGTAACAACACTAATTATCCCTCAATAAGAATTTAATGTAGCGCTTTGGGATCTGCTATTGAATGCCAGATAAATAGAAGCTCTATTTTGTTCGATGCTGCCACACATCCTGATGAATTCAGCACACTGTATGTTATTACTTAGCAACCAGAGAAGGAATCATCCCTAGTTCTTTGTTCCACACATCACCATAATGAGTCTTACACGTTTGGATATAAAAGTATGTGTTAAACTTACATATGACATTGTTACAAAAAATGTCGAATCTTCTTCTCTTCCCAATGATGGTGGTGAGGGGGTGGGGGGAAGGGTGTTTTTCATTCATTCACAGGCTATTGGTGTCACTGGCAAGACCAGCATTTATTGTCCTTCCCTAATTGTCCAGAGGACAGTTAAGAGTTAACCATCTTGCTGTGGGTCTGGAGTCACATGTAGACCAAAACCAGGTAAGGATGAGAGATTCCTTCCCGAAAGGGTATTAGAGAACCAGATAGGTTTTGCTGACAATCAGCAATGGTTTCATCACTACTGTTAGAAATTTAATTCCAGAATTTAAAAAAAAAACATTTAATTCAAACTCTACCATGGCAGGATTTGAACAAGGTCCCCAGAACTTTCCTGGGTGTCTGAATTAACAGTCCAACAATAATACCACTAGGCCATCGCCTCCCTCAGATTTAATTGGGAGGGAGTTGATCCTGGATAAGGCTTATGCAAGCCAAATCCCTGTCTTGCTCATCTATCTCCTTTTCCACCTATCCACTCCACACTCTCCTCCCTGACCTATCACCTTCATCCCCTTTCCCATTCACCCATTGTACTCTATGCTACTTTCTCCCCACCCCCACCCTACTCTAGCTTATCTCTCCACGCATCAGGCTCACTGCCTTTATTCCTGATGAAAGGGCTTTTGCCCGAAAGGTCGATTTCGCTGCTCCTTGGATGTTTCCTGAACTGCTGTGCTCTTCCAGCACCACTAATCCAGAATCTGGTTTCCAGCATCTGCAGTCATTGTTTTTACCTTGCTCATCACTTCCCCTGGCCCTGACAGAAAGGGTGCTCTTCTCTGACTGAATGGTTGGAGTTCTGCCTCGAGGGATTCTTGAATTCTGGGGAAGACATGTCGCTGCCTGTCAAGTGCCGAAGTGGTACAAGTTTTGGGGGGCCTCCTGAAAAAGAGGTGACCAGCTGCTTTTGCAAGCCCTCCAGCTGAGACTCCCCCCATCGCCTCTGCAAAATAATGTCCAAAGATCCACAAACTCGAAAACAGATTTTATCCAGACTACCTTCTTCTGCCTCCGCCGTATCTGCTCCCAGCAGGACCAGTTCCACCATAGAACACACCAGATGGCTTCCTTCTTTAGAGACCGCAATTTCCCTTCCCACGTGGTTAAAGATGCCCTCCAAAGCATCTCGTCCACATTCCGCACCTCCGCCCTCAGACCCCACCCCTCCAACCGTAACAAGGACGGAGCGCCCCTGGTGCTCATCTTCCACCCTACAAACCTCCGCATAAACCAAATCATCCGCCAACATTTCCGCCACCTCCAAAAAGACCACACCACCAGGGATATATTTCCCTCCCCACCCCTCTCCGCCTTCCACAAAGACCGTTCTCTCCGTGACTATCTGGTCAGGTCCACGCCACCCGATGACCCACCCTCCCATCCTGGCACCTTCCCCTGCCACCGCAGGAACTGTAAAACCTGCGCCCACACCTCCTCCCTCACCTCTATCCAAGGCCCTAAAAGAGCCTTCCACATCCATCAAAGTTTTACCTGCACATCCACTAATATCATTTATTGTATCTGTTGCTCCTGATGCGGTCTCCTCTACATTGGGGAGACTGGG